>NC_137208.1:11400017-11630017 GCF_960531495.2 Zeus faber | reverse complement strand
ATAAACAATGCTCACAGACACAAACCGTAGTATTTATTTCTTGTGATCACTTTTGCATATAGTTGAACAAATTTGAACAGTTGCCTTCACTTGGTTTTAGTCGTCGTATTTTAGGTCAGGGAAGCCACTTGTGACCGACATTGTATCGCCAAAAGCTCTTTCTGAGTGAATCAATATGGCATACTTGCGACGTTTCCTAAACAAAAAGGCTTATTTCCAAGTAGGAAAATAAAACCTCTTAACCGCAACAAATCGCTTAATGTTTTGAAAAGAGCGCATGATCCTCAGAACAAGGGGGATGAAACCAAACCTCCCCATGATTAGTGTCGCAGACGGGACAGAGATGCAGAAATCATCTGGTAAAAGTTGTGGGTGACGGGTGTTCCGAGTGAGACACCGTGGGACTAAGCCACACCACATGGTTCAGCCATTTGTGGTCCTTCCACCAAACCAACTGTAACAACATGTCTGACAGATGTTCTCCGGATTAAAAGCCTGTGTGTGTGTGTGTTTCTGATCGCTCAGCGGGGGGTGTTTAAAGAAGGCCGGTCACGTGGTGCGGCATATGAACATTATTATTAAAACAATGCACTTGGCCCTTGATAGACTCGCCTACTGAAAATGATATCTTATTTTTTGCCGCTGCTATTTTTGTCTAATTTATTTAAAGCATAGCCAGATGATGTGCCGCTTATTTACATATTGAAATGAAGCGGAGCTGCATTCTGACGCCACTCCATTCCCCCTTTGTCACGCGTAATGTAATTATACAGCATGTCTATTGTCAGATGCAGGATTATTGACTCAAGTTTTGAGCCATGGCAATGTGAGCGATGGCCGTCCTTGGAATGGCCTGGATGAAACCCCGTTTGTCTTGACTGCCCCCCCCATGCCAGGGTCGCTATTGATCGCCTGGAACACCGCGAGCCTTCCGCACCGCTGAGCCGCCCGCGCCGTCCTATCATCCTTTTACAGCAGCCTCTGGAGGGAATGGAATTCAGGAACACGGCCCGGCCACGTTTAAGACAGCATAGCGCGGTAGTCGGGTCAAGATGAATTTATTTGTAAATCCCTTTATCACCGTTTACAGCCTCAAAGGGCTTTACGCGACTGAATTCAAAAGGACAGTTTGCCAGCGCTCCCCAACCCGAAGCTTTCAGGCCGGAAAGGAAAAAGTAAAGGGGAAGAAATGTTTCGACGGGATATTAAAATGGGGCTCCCAGGGGGCCAGACATGCCATATATATATATATATATAAAGTTACATTTGCATAAAGCAAAAGGACACAGTGAGAAACATTGAAAGCCCTTGAAGGGCAGCAAGACATCTGTTAGAATATGGAGCTGTCTCTGCCGAAATAGTTATTGTCTTAACCAGGATCTAGGAGTATGGAGCTCTGTAGGAGACAGGAGACTGGTAGGTTAGTAGTATAGTAGGTGTAATACTACTAACACAGGATCCTTGTCTGGAATACTCTCCATAGACCGGACCTCCTGTTGGAACCTCTGTCGTCACGCCTTCACTTGGCTTAATTTCAGATTGAGGGAAAAGTTCAAGGAAAGACATAAAAAAGATACTGTACCCCCCCCGGGTGCCAACGCCCCCGACAATGGTCTCAGTGTGAAGGATGACACATATCCACTCTTTCCGATGCAGCTTAACTCATGAAAGAGTCCATTCTTTGGTCCCAAGTGTTTTTCAAGACGTTCTCCGTCTTATGTGGCGCACAGTGCCACCCCTCCATCTCACATCCGTCCTTCCTACTCTGGAGGCAAATAACAAACAGTCGTTTTTCTAGGTCTTTGGATGGATTACATTGCTGTGTTGGTCTACGAATGGTTTTCAGCGAGCCTTCGGAGAAGTCTATTGAAGATAACTAAATTATCTCAGGTACCCTTCGAGCGGCAAACACATTTCTAATGGTTCAGGTAGTAGGCCTACCCCATCTCTGCTTGACCTGCGTCTATGTTTATCAGTCTTTCTTTCACACTATTTTGCTCAATTCATCATTTGCATCCCCAAAAGCAGATGGGGAGGCTCTATTATGGAGCAAAATAAATAGATGAATTATGAGGCTTATTTAGACTGAGGGGGATCAGTGGCGTCTCAGCCACTTTCTACCACTATTACATTTTAGGATTAGGAATCTCGGATGCTGTGGCCGAAACAATCCAGTTATTACAACACGGTAATAACTAAAGAGGATTACAGCAAAAGAAAAAAGGAAAGATATATTGAACATTTTTGAGAGATCTTTTGCACCCGAAAATTGAAAACCTCTGAGTTGAAACTTGCAGGAGGAGCCTTTTGAGCTATGATTTATTGGAATGTGATGGTGGTGGTGGTGGGGGTGTCGCTGATGGATAGGGTTTCCTTTGGAAAACATTGTTAGGTCTACGTGACAAATTAAAATCACTCAGGCTTGTTTTCAAGGACTCATGTAGTTGTTTTTGCAGTACATTTACAGTAATGTCTAAGAGTGAATGTGCTTCAACACTGCCCTCTGCAGAACATTTTGAGATAGTCTGCTTCCTTATCACCATTTGCCACAATATTTATTGTTATATTAAATTATATTAAAGGTCTGAGCCCAAGGACACAAGAAAATGACCAAACATGAGGAAATAAATGCAAATCCTACATATAAAAGTACTGTATATATTTAAAATGAGATAAATAGTATGAGCCAAGTAAAGCCATAGACACCCATGTATGAGGGGCGCTCCTGAAGCTGGGGAACACTTCCAACAGAGAGCAGATTATTGGATGATTGCATTAACATAATTTGTCTGGACTTGCTGTGGCAGGGTTTCAATTGCCTCCTGGGTGTACCAGGAAACATCATCAAAGGAGGTACACCGCATTTCACTGACGGAACCAATGCAATGATCAGGAGCTGGTATAACGCAGCAGTCTAGGGTGAGAGCCACAGTGTGAAATGTTCAAGACTAAAGGAACAAAGATAAGGGTTGACAGCAGGCATGTCTCCAAGGTTATTTATAGATATAATTAATCATATATTGAGTGACGTGATGGCATGGCACTAAGTGTCCTTTAGGACCTGGCATCAGGGTCCATGACGGCCAAAAAAAAAAAAAAAAAAAGAACTGCCTTGGCTTGAATGTCCCTGAGCAGCTCCAGAGCTTTGACCTCTCTGTGGAAGGGGTTAAGAGGTAGGAGACAATATAGGAGGCAGGCTATAGGCTATGAGACAATCAAGGAGCTAGGACACAGTCTCGGCGAATGGACACTGGAGTAGGTCACAGGAGGCGACAATCCAGAAGGCAGTCTAGGAGGTAGGAGACAGTCGAGTAGGCGGTCTAGGTGGTAGGAGACAGTGTATGAGACAGTCTAAGCCCAAGGAGAGCGTGTCGGCGAGTCTAGGAGTTAGGAGACGTATAGGCGACAGTCTAGGAGATAGGAGACAATCTAGGGGGAAGTTTGGAGGCAGGGGACAGCGTAGGACACCGTATAGGAGGTAAGAGACAATCTAGGAAGCTAGGACACAGTCTCGGAGGCCATTGACACAGGAGTAGGTCACATGAGACAGACAATCTCGGAGGCAGTGTAGGAGGTGGGAGACAGTGTATGAGACAGTCTTGTGACCTAGGAGAGACTGTGGGCGAGTCTAGGAGTTAGGAGACATTACAGGAGCTAGGAGACAGTACAGGAGACAATTTCCTTTCAATTTAATTTTGTGCTTCCTGTCTTCGGCTCAGCAGGGAGAGAACCCGTCTTGGTGCCGACTTTGTTATGGAGCAGAACCTGTTGATACAAACTAATGAGAAGCAGGATTTAAACCTATAATTACCGCGTGGGATTAAAATGAATTTGATTCAAGAAAATTATTCGATTTTATCTCGCCAAATCCTGCGCGGGGCTTATGAGCGGCTCCCTAATGGGAACAGAATGATTGGAGACAGTTGCTCCCTGAGGAACTTATTCGCTTTTTTTAAATAAAAACTGGGTGAGCGGAGGATTTGGGAAGAAGAGGAAAGCTATTTAGAGCGTCCCTGTGGGGGCTCGCTGCGTCAGCCAGGAGTTGCCGGTCCTTGACTGCAGCTCTCAGCGTCTGATAGGAATCTCATCACCCCTGCCCCTCCCCATCTGACGCGCACACACACACACACACACACACACCAGACACACACACACACACACCAGACACACACACACACCAGACACACACACACACACACACACACACAGAGACACACAAAGACACACACACACACACACACACACACACACACACACACACACACACAGACACACACAGACACACTCCTTATCTATTATTTATTATCTAGTGTTAGTGGCAGTAGAAATCCAGATTAGAACAGATAGGAAGCCACTGTATGTTTTATCTCTTTTATGTAAACACTGTAGGTTACCCTCCACATGTATGGTTTGTAGTTTGTAGGGTGATTGGCAACCAGCCTCGCCCCCACCCCCCCGCCCCCTCTCTCCCTCCCTCGCCCACAGCAGAGCAGATACCGCAGTGCAGCCCGCCTCAGCGCAGCGGCCGGCAAGGTTAGCGCCGTCCGGAGACCCCAAAGTCACCAGCGCCTGCCCCTGGATGCAGCAGGGACCCCCTCAGCTGCAGGTGAACACCTTGTATATACCTAGACGTTAAGTCATAAAAATGTAGTTTGTATGAACACATATAGAGGATGAACATAATCAACTTTGCTGAATTGTGTATGATGTAAAAGGCCATTTTACAGCTCAGCTTTGACTGTGGAATGAAATATAGATACAGTACAGATATACAGTAATTCCATTTCTATTTTATTAAAATCAGTAAACAATTCAAGTGAGATGGTGATTCTTCCCGTTTTTTCTTCATATTTTTGCAGTACAGCAGGCAGTAATTCAATTCGGTTGTACAAAAATGTCGCCTGTATACATACAGTATAATAGTTGACATTGTCATTTATTAAAATCTTTAGTCTCAAATTGTATTCTTGCATATAAGTGAATATTATCATTATTTTTTGGATATTTTCACATATTTAGCTTATGTTTAGTATAATAACATCTGAAGTGCTTGAAAATACAACCGTAGTTGCAGCCATAGTCTGCTGCCACTAAAAGTGAACAGATTGAATACAATACATACAAACAAATAATAATAATAAAAAAAACAACAACACTACAAAACCACGTAAAGTCGACTTTGACATTTACATTTTGTGACGCCTTCCTCTCGTAACTCCTTCCCGAAAACCGAGGAAGACTTCTCTAATTCACTCACAATGCCCTGGTTATCCGCTGAATCGCCCGTGAGCGTTAAAGCGACATCACAGCCCCTACGAGCGTCCGTTCATATGTTTGTAAAACCGACAAAACCCAAGCAGGAAAATTCCAGGGACGACTCGTGACACCAAATCTGCCAAATTAAACGTATTCCGACAACTGCTGAAGTGATCTCGCCGCCGTTTTTGTCGTAAACGTTTCTCGCTCTCTCACTTTTTCCCCCTCATTGAAACAAATGCGGGAGCCCGCCGCGGAATTGAAGTAGCTCATGGGAGCGGCAATCTTTATTTCGATTTTGTTGTTTTTAAATGTAAAAGAGCATTAGAACAAACTGTATTGTACGAAGGAACTGGAGCATATGGTTTGACAAATAAGCGATTTTTACTTTCTGAACCCGGATTTTCCACCGAATTTCACACAATTTAGCTTGTTCTCATATATAAAAAAATAAAATAAAAATAATAATAATGATTCTAAATCCTGTTCCTACGTCTCCATCAAACCCGGCGGCGCGTGTCGCCCGCTGATTTTAAAACGGGGGCGTTTCGGACAAACCCAGCAGGGCCCCCTGGACGGAGGGCGAACGCCGGATGTCGGGGTCAGGCCCCGTCGCTCCTCGGGTCGTTCCCTCGGCTTCTCCCGCTCAGTCCCGCGACGAGTTCACGGCCTTTGTCGTCCTCGCGTTGATGAAATCTGCTTTCCTGTATCCCGCCTGCGGAGGGAGCGAGAGACAGAGAGAGAGAGAGAGAGAGAGAGAGAGAGAGACAAACTCATTACGAGATCAGGAAAACTCCGGCGAGAACGGTTCAAAGCGGTTCAAAGAGATATTAAAACCTTATCGCCGAGTGCATTGGGGGGAATGGGGTCGGATCCAAATCTTTATTGGGTCCGGGATAGAGGGTCATTGAGACGCTTTCACCTTCAATCTGTGCGATACATTTTGGCCTATAAAATGGCAAAAAGATCCTCACGAGTTGGAAAAACAAAATTATTCTCAAAATGATTACCAAGGCGCAGATTTTTACGGCGGAAAATAATTAAAAAGCCATTATCGTTTAGATATTTGGCGCTGCAAGACGTTGCCCCTCTGTGATAACTTTGGTTACCTCGGCTTATTAAAACAATTTTTAATATTTCTTTCCTTTTCTTTATTTCCTTTCATTTGATTTTGTTTTTAGTCTGCAGCGCTGTTCTACTTTTTTTTTTTTTTTTTTTTTCCCCCTGACCACCACAACTTATCTGAACTTCAAGGGATACGTTGGAATAGCAGCAGTCTAACTTACAACATTTCACTCTGTAACACGGGAGGGAGCAAGGCGGGCAAACAGCACATCCATTATATTCAATCCAATTAATAAAAAGTTTAAATTTCCTGGCGATCGACTTGTGAATGCGTGCGCAGGGCGGAGCCACGGCGCTCCAGGGGCCAAGTCAAAACCGGCGGCTCACCTTGCGATAAGCGCCGCGAAGGTCGCTGTGTCTCCACATGCTGTGCAGGAGGACGCACGCCGCCTGGCCCGCCCTGGAAGGGCCGTAACTGGGCGTCGGGGAAAAAAACAAAACAACAGAAAACGTGGTGTTGAAGCACGACTTGCGTAATCTTAACCGTGATCTTCTCCGTCCTCGGGGTCTCCGGGGAAGCATTTATTTTATTATTTTTTTTTTTTTAACTGAATTAATCTTAACGATGGAACTGGCGCAAATATTAAAATCGTTAATACACAGAAAATTGTACATCTATAATAATCCCATATACTGTTGTTGTTTAAATGTGTTACTGAAATATGACATGACTTTTTATCACTGCTTATTAAATATGCATTATGACATTTAAAAAATAAGAGTACTTGACAATTTGGAAGGTAAAGAGGGACAGACATGAAGCAATAACGATAGCAAAATAATAATTACTCGGGGATTCCACATTAGGGCGCTTTTAAAGTACAACACCGGTGTAAAATTGAGTTTTAGCTCTTTAACTAGTCGGCATACACATTTTACATTTTACCCCTGACAATTTCCCTGATGATAAATCATATTTTTCGATTTTTTTTTTTTTTTTATGTCTCAGCCTTTGGAAAATTTGGACAATATAGTGAAAAAGTAATACTTAATATACTTGTTAATACTTCAATTTTGTATTTGTTTATTCCATTATGATAAAAACAAGGAGCGGTAAAAGGGCTAAAAGTCCTTCAAACGGTGACTTGGCTGGGACGTGATTTACCCGTTGTCCTTGGTGCTGATGTTGATGATTTTGGGGAGGGCCCCGTGGTTGACGATGGCCCTGACGTGCTGCGTCTGGTTCTGGCTCAGGCTGGTGAGGACGTGGCACAGGGACAGCGTCACCTCGGTGGGAAGCGCCGCGCCCTGGTCCGAGTTGGGAAGCATCCCCACCAGCTCCGGCAGCACCTGTGCGACTTCGGAGGAGAATGGGGAGACGCGGAAAAAATAATAATAATAATGCAAATTAAGGTGGGAAAGAGGGGAGTTCAGCAATGTTTAGTCAAGTAACGAGTAGAGATTTTGCGGTGGTCTTATATTGGTATGGTCATATATTGAGTATTCATGTTCATATTTTAATACTTAATTCTTATTTTGGATGCTGTGCTGCCTGTTGTGGATGTTTTTGTGCCTATATGTTAAAAAAATGAATAAAAATCAATTATAGATATAAAAAAACAAAAATTATATACAGTATATCTATATTTTTTTTACCGATATCGATATTCCCCCTCCAAACGATCTAAATGACAAATAATTGAATAAAAATGGGTCAAGGTAGGAAAATGTTGGAATTAAGTTTAAAGTTAAATAATTGTTTAGTTACCGATGTCGGCGTGCAGTGCACTGTAGCGGGAGAGGTTTTTAATCAGAGACACGGCCGTCCTCTTCACTTTGCCGTCGCCCTCCTGCAGCATCTTCCGGATCGGCTGAAGGCCGTTCTCCCGTTGCACAACGGTGTGGCAAATGGCTTCAGTCATCTGCCCAGAATTTGGGAGAGACGGAATTCTTATTAACCAGCGACCACATAATAGAGAATAGCCAAACTTTCAGAATAGATAAATAGTGATTTATCTATTTTCAACTGTACCACAATGTCTAAAAGGTATCTCGAGTCTCTTGGCATTTCCACTCACCGACCATTAGTGTCGCCATAATGCGGCGTCGAAGCAATCATTTACAAAACTCTCTTACAACATGAACTAGCAGCCTGCACTGAGCCATGAATAAAAGCCTTAATGGCGTCCACCTTCCAACTAGAACTACGACGGAAAAATGGCTTAACTCAATTCCAACCAGACATTCCCTACGGTCTCTCTGGGGTCGTGACTCCACGTGGAGTCACTTAATATGCACACCGGGTCACTGGACGTTTCTAAGTCAGATATATTGATATCCGATAGGTTAAATAGGTTTGAAATATATCAGCATTTCTGTATAATCCAGTCAGCTCTTGCCATGCTCTATGGTATGATAAGAGTTGCCCAATATGCAATGTGGGATATCTGCAATTTGGGCCGGTTATAAATTATAGGAAGAAATTATTATTTAGTCTCAATCTGTTGCTAATAGGCCTGTAGAGAGCCCCTGAGAGAGATCTGGGCCGGATGTACGTCCCGTATGAAACGGGCCGGTCCGTCCTCACCGCTCCGTGTCCAGACGTGACGTTCTGCAGGGCTCCCAGCGCCGCCTCCTGGGTGTCGTGGCGGACGCTGCGGGCCATCAGGGAGAGGTACATCCGCACCGTGATGGCGCTCCACAGCCACTCCACGCCGTGGGGGTTTGCCTTCTCCTCCAGCAGGGGGCAGTGGCGCTCCAGGTCCTAGAGAGAGCCAGTGAGGGGTGGGTTTATATTGGAACCACTGAGTTGCAGATAAGCAATGTACTTTTGCTTATGTTTTGGTGTGTGTGTGTGTGTGTGCTCAGAGATATCCAGGAATACGAAGAGAGAAATAAGACATTACGGTTGTTGTTTTTGAAGAGGGGCTGAAAGAAGACATTTTCTTTTAATTCTTGTTTATTTCATTATCTATTCTGTAATTCAATACAAGTTATTATTTAACTTCAACTGGCTGTCCGCCTCATGCTTCCCACTGACAGTCAAATTTTGTCTTATCACAATATTTGGATATAGTCAACACATTTAACCCTTTTTCTTTTTATATATAAAAAAAATATATATATATATATATATATATATATATATATATATATTTTGTTTATTTTATCTTTTTATTTTCTAAATGTCTCAATTGGATTAAACACACACACACACACACACACACACACACACACACACACACACACACACACACACACACACACACACACACACACACACACACACCGAGAGAGGGGAGAAATATCTCGTTTATATTCTCTGGGATCCCAAATGTTTCGGGATTCAACCTTACTTCCATATAGTCATAACTACGCTTCCCAGAACGTCAGACAACGTTAGTACAAAAGATTAAGAGTGAGAATTTCACTACGCTAAATTAAAAAAAAAAAGAAGTTAAGCAATTATTAAGCCAACTATGAAATAACAACCAAAAGGTAGAAGGTCATTAAAATCTGCAAAATGCAAATGTGTACTGCATGGAAGGCCATCCCTGCTGCTCAAGGCCAAAGATTTTTGCCCCGAGCAGCAGAAGTCTCTTGTTTCGGTGGTATCTGCTCTGCTTTTTCTCCCCTAAACCATTTATTCAAAGGCGTCCCCCAAATAACGAGAGGCCTAGGCCTAGACAAGTAAAACAACATAAACAGAACAAGGTGATCTTTAAGAGTCGAGGTGTAGAAAACAAAACTTTTCCACTGAATTCTAGTGTCAAAGATTTGTTCCGCATGAGAACAAAAAGCCCCCGTGCTGTCAGCTTGGATCAGCGCATTGGGGGGATTACCTCTGTGATCTTGGCGCTGCGATAAGCGAAGCAGCCCGGGGACCAGGCCTGGGGGGCCAGGTTCTGCCGAGACTCACTGAGCTCCCTGGCGTGCTTGTGGGGAAGCTCCGCCTCGATCTCATAGGACAGGTTGTGGAGGATGCACACCGAGTTCTCTGTGGACTGGAGAGGGGGATAAGGGCACTGTGAAAAGGCTGCATTATTTATATGCCAAAACTCATATGCATAAATGCACTTGTGCATAAACAGGTGTCAGAGGTTGAATCTACTAAAGTTGTATTGGGCTGATAATCTTTATAATTGTGAGTCTCTTTACCCATATCTTCCCTAAAGTATGTTCACTGATCAGCCACAACAATAAAACCACTGACAGGTGAAGTGAATAACATTGACCATCTCGTTCCAATGGCACCTGTCAAGGGGTGGGATATATTAGGCAGCAAGAGAACGCTCAGTTCTGGAGGTTGATATGTTTAAAGCGGGAAAAATAGGCAAGCGTAAGGATCTGAAACACTTTGACAAGGGCCAAATTGTGATGGCTAGACGACTGGGCCAGAGCGTCTCCAAAACAACAGGTCTTGTGGGGTGTTCCCGGTATGCAGTGGTTAGTAACAACCAGGAGTGGTCCAAGGAAGGACGACCGGTGAACCAGCGACAGGGTCATGGGCGCCCATGGGCTCATTGATGCACGAGGGGAATGAAGTCTAGTCCGTCTGGTTCGATCCCACAGAAGAGCTACTGTAGCACAAACTGCCAAAAAAGTTAATGCTGCTATGACAGAAAGATGTCAGAACACACAGTGCATCACAGCTTGCTGTGTATGGGGCTCTGTAGCTGCAGACCGATCAGAGTACCCATGCTGACCCCTGTCCACCGCCGAAAACACCTACAATGGGCATGTGAGTGCCAGACCTGGACCATGGAGCAATGGAAGAAGGTGGCCTGGTCTGATGAATCACATTTTCTTCTACATCATGTGGATGTTCAGGGTTAGGGTCCGATCCGACTGAGCATCTGTGGGATGTGCTGGAACAACAAGCCCGATCCATGGGGGCCCACCTTGCAACTTACAGGACTTGAAGGATCTGCTGCTAACGTCTTGGTGCCAGATACCACAGGACTCCTACAGAGGTCTTGTGGAGGCCATGCCTCTAGTTATTAGTGGTGGTTTTAATGTTATGGCTGATCAGTGTATATCTTAAAGGAAAGGGGTCACCCTTTTCAAACCCCGGCCTTAAAATGTTGCTTCCCACCATTTATAACCTTAAACCTAACCCTAACCCTCTAACCTTAAACCCTAACCCTACCAAATTAAATCTCCTTTTCAAAACAGCAGAGTAAGGGTATGTTTCTCAACAGTAAAGCCTTTAGTGAGGTAAACAGTTATAAATGATGGGAACCAACAATTAAAATTAAGGCCCGGGTTGAAAAATAACGAACTGAAGTGCTTCTCAAACTTTTGTCGAGAGAAAAGAAAAACGCGCCAAAAGTGTGCAAACGTACGGCCGCCTTGCCGCAGCATGGCCTTTGCAAAGTCAGAATTGGCCAGAACAGACCTTGTCATCAGGCTTGTAGTCGGCTATGGTGCCGCGGATGTAGTAGACCAGCGAGTCGATGAGATTCTCACAGTCCCTCATCGCCTTCCTGCTGTCTGGGCCGGAGGAGCTCAGGTTGCTGAGAAACCAGAATAAACACAGAAAGTCTAAGACGCTTAACCCTTTGTTTGAGATGAATTGACCCGGGTTAAGTTAGCGATTAACCCAATAAGTTAAAAAGATAAAAATCGAAACCGTTGTAAGATCAGTGAGTTCATAAACTCTATCAGTTTACAGCAATTGTTTATAGTTGAGCTTGAATAATAATAATAATAATAATAATAAAAAAAAAAGTGACAATCCATGCAAACAAAAGCAAAAATACGACCAATAAAACAACGGTCATTATCATAACCCCACACAAGAGGGGCAGACAGAGGAGGATCAGAACAGGATAGGCAGAGCTGGAGGGGGGAGGACGGGGTGAGTTCAGTTCATCAAACTGGAGAGCTGAGGTGTCAGGTGAATTATTTAGACGCTCGCCGTCGGCCACTGTTGCTATGGCTTCGGCGTGACCCACGGCCCCTGTTTGGAGCGGTATCCATGTCCCGGCAAACAAAAAGGCAAGCGGAAAGGAAACACCCCGCGATCAACCATCTCGATCCCCGGCGTTAAAACTGCATCCCCTCTGCCTCAAGTAGATCGTTAAAGAAACTGAAGGCAATAGAACTCGCCGGGGCTGCGATATCCGTTTTCCTCTGGGTTCAAATTGAATGAGGTATTTAGTGGTTGCGAAAACTCGAGTGGACTGTCTAGCGTAAAGATTGAACACTTGCATTAAACATGTTTACAATCCTCATGAACACAACTGCATTAATATGATGGAACTACAATGGAAGAAAGCCGTTGAATGAAAGGCGATTTTTGGACGCAACTGTGGGGACGCTAAGAGTTTTCATAAGCGGAAGACTTAATGCAGCGAGGTTATCAACTCTGGCCACATCCAGCAGCAGATATATGGATACATAAGCCTTGTGTATACTACGTGCATTATTATGCCTCTTATTCTGAGGAACATTTTCTCTCGTTTTCAATTTCTAACCAGGCTCTAAGTGGAAGAGCCTGGATCATTTATCACTTTGCATCAACACTAGGAGCGTGGTCAATATGGTCACGGTCAATCATGTAGCCTTCACAAACGTAATACACTCCAATTCAACACGGGGATTCCATTAACACCGTTTTTATTCTGGGGGAATGATACTGTTTATCCAAGGCAAGTCATTGGCGCAATGGTAGTGTTTGCTTAAGACGCGTAATTTGCCATTACAAACATCCCATGATAGACTGTGCACCAATTAAATTAACATACTTCTTTGGAGGGTTAATTGCAGCTCAGTAGAAACGACAGAAGGGGACCAGGTTTTTTTTTTTTGTTGGAGCTTTCTGGACTGAAAATTGTACAATGCAGCACGATTTCCACGACTTCTGCGTAAAAATGTTCACCTCGGTGGGAGAAGGCCCGCTCATATGTCAGGAATGCTAGACAGACCCTGGTTCAAATGTCACTTCCCTGCCGGTTGAAACACGAGGCTTCACCTCTTCACCCCAAATATGGGGATGTGTCAGCTCTTCCAACTGCAGGGCCCCGTTTCCTTGTAGGATATCTGCTGTTCTCTATCTGCGAATATTCAATTATAGGACTCAGCCTGTTATTTAACCCTGCTCTCGAGTATCGGGGCGGGAAAGAGTTTGTCCGTCTACCAAGTAAAGTGGCTTCCTGAAAAAAAAAAAAGGAACAGGAAACCATCGAGTCAGATTTGGCCCCGGGTTTGTCGCACTGGATTGCATCATCTTTCAGCCATAATTTGCAAGCACTCAAAGTACCGCCGAGCTTGAGTGGCACCTTTCGTTTTAGCGAGACACAGGGCAGCCGAGAGGAGCTGTTCTCCTGTCACTCTCACTCAAATAGCTGGAGATCAAGATAAGGCAGGTTTAAAAAAAATAAATAAATTAAAAAAAAAAAAAACCAAAGAGAAAACACCCACTAAAATGTGATTGAGTGTGTAATTTAAATAATAAGTGAAAAATATAGGATTTTCTCTTTTTGGAAAAATGAATAAAATAATAAAAATTGACATAATAAAACAATATAAAAACAACAACAACAATAATAATCATCATCATCATCAAATAATTCTACTAATACTACTACTACTAATAATGATAATAATAATAATAAGTTACAAAATGACTAAAATTGGGAAAGATATAGGTCCAGAACACAAAACTATTCTACTGAGATTTAAGCCCCATTCCCATTTCACTGAAAGCCAGAAATCTTCCGGCAATGTTCCGTACTGACGTCATGTGGGAACAGGAGCCGGTGTCATTGTTCGGTAAAAGTCGTTCTGTAAATTTCTTCACTGTGGAAGTAGTATCATTTCTGGCAAACTGCCTGAACGGCTGTGAATGGAGGTATGTGGGGATGGAAGCATCAGATTTCAGTAGGGGTGGAGCCGAATCCAAATAAAGCACCAATAGTGCGTTTTTACCAATATTTATTTCGTACGAATATTTAAACATGTTTTTTTTTAGTGGACGGAAAAAAAAAACACTGGGAAAGAGCGAGCCCGATCCCAAACCGTCGCTTGGCTGCAAAGACGAGAAACTGAAACCTGTCCAGTCTCTACGGAGACGGGTCTTTATATTCTTCAATTTGACTGTTTTTCTTCTTAAAAACGCCACTCAGATCCGAGACGTGTCTTTTACAGTGAGGGGCGCCGTGCCACCGCGCGGTGCACTGCAGCACAGAGCCGGGGGAGGAACGAGCGGACAGGGAGAACGGCTGGAGGCAGAGAGTGTAGGACAGGTTGAAAATGATCACACTCATTTCATAACTTTGGGTTTAGGTTTATTGCGTCCGGGGACGGGGGCTCTGTCCCCGCTCCGTCCGCGGAGGGAAGAGTCCGCGGGGAGACGGGGAGCGAACGGCTGGTCTAAAAACCCCATCCTGTTGCCCCGTCTCGCGTGGCGCGATATCTGACACCTCTCGCACGGGAACGACGTCGTGTATCCAGAACAGTCATCTAAGTGGGAGCAGACTCCATACGGAACTCCTCCGTAAAGGAGGCCAATGTGGGAATGGCTACCTACTGCTTTTTCTGGATATTTATTTTTTATCCGTCAATGTTACGGATTCCATGTGGGAAAGGGGCTTTAGAATGACGGAATTAGCCAATAACAACCATTATTGGCCTTTGATTATTTCATCATAAATTTACTTATTTATTACATCATCTGGATGAAAGTGGGGAAAAAACTACTAGGGGCAATATTTTCCTAGAATATTGCGGCATCATCCACCACTGCTAATGATCTAGAGAGTAAGAACTTGGTAAATGATCAATGTAAAGAGTACCGCAGACAGCCAGTAGCGTTGTGGAAGACGTCTGGGTCGCCCAGAAGGTCGTCTTTAGGGTTCTCTCCCTCGGACAGACCGGAGCACGGTATCAGGACTCTGTTGGTGAGCACAGATAAGGCCTTCTTGGAAATGTGTTCCTTCAGGAGATCATGAGATGACAGATTCCACAGTAGCCCTAGAATAGAGGTGGAGAGTGAAGCATAAACCCAAGTCAAGACACAGTGTGAGCTGTCGAGGTCCCAGCGGAGGCCGTGAGGATTCCGGGTAGCGGGCGTAGGGATCCGGTCGCATTAAAGAAAGCACAATTATTGAACGTCGAACATCTGCAGGCACTGACCGGTGAGCTGGCGGCGGGCCTCAATGTCGCGGCTGCTCTGCAGCGTGCGCAGAACCGGGGCCATGCCTTCCTTCTCCTTCACCTCCATCTTGTTCTCGTCGCTCTGGAAGACCGCGTTGCGCAGGGCGCCGGCGGCCAAGCGCTGCACATCCTCGCTGTCGCTGTCCAGCAGGTGCAGCAGCTTGGGAATCCCGTGGAGATAGAACACCTGGAAAACAGGAATGGAGTAGTAAGAAGCTGAAGACTGAGCTATGAATATGTATAAATACATAGAAAGAGACACGGAAAAGGGAGATTATGTAAAGAGCAATAGCGAATAGATAGAAGGTCTAACGGTGTGGATAAACAGATATGCAGATCGACATAGGTGCAAATAGATGGAAGCAGCTATTCAAACAAACCCAAAGAATAACAGACACAGGACAAATTGATTGAAAGAAGCCATAAAACTAAAGTTGTTTTTTGACAGTAATAAAACATAATAATGCCAGATGTCAAAAACATTCAATACGAAGATGAAAATAATGACTTCATGTGAATGGAGATGTGTGTGTGTGTGTGTCTTAGCCAGATGTAAAAAGTATTTGTATACACTATATAAAGAGGTGGCAAATTTATTGGTACAGCTCATTGAAACAATGCTTCATTCCCCCCGAAAAGTGATGAAAATAAAAGTATTATTCTCATGTATACCTGCATGCCTTTGGTATGTCAGAGTAAAACAAAGAAACTGTGAAATAAGATTAAGTATTACTAAAGAGATCAATTATACTCTAAAATGGCCTGGACAAATTTGTTGGTACTCTTAACCTAATTTTCTGAGACTTCTGCACCTGTCAACAGGTAGTTTGGCCCACTCTTCCTGAGCAAACTGCTCCAGCTGTCTCAGGTTTGAAGGGTGCCTTCTCCAGACTGCATGTTTCAGCTCTTTCCATAGATGTTCCATAGGATTCAGATCAGGGCTCGAAGAAGGCCACTTCAGAATAGTCCAATGTTTTGTTCTTATCCATTCTTGGGTGCTTTTAGCTGCGTGTTTGGGGTCATAATCGTGTTGGAGGACCCATGACCTGCGTCTGAGACAGAGCTTTTTGACACTGGGCAGTTTGTTTCGCTCCAGAATGCCTTGATAGTCTTGAGATTTCATTGTGCCCTACACAGACTCAAGGCACCCTGTGCCAGCCTCCTCCATGTTGCACAGTTGGTATGGTGTTCTTTTCTTTGAAAGCTTCATTTTTTCGTCTGTGAACAACATCTGTCCCAATTTTGACTCATCTGTCCAAAAGACATTCTCCCAGAAGCATTGTGGCTTGTCAATATGCATTTTAGCAAATTCCAGTCTTGCTTTTTTATGTTTTTCTTTCAAAAGTGGAGTCCTCCTGGGTCTTCTTCCATGGAGTCAACTGTCACTCAAAAAGCGACAGATGGTGCCATCAGACATTGATGTACCTTGACCTTGGAGTTCAGCTTGTACCTCTTTGGAAGTTGTCCTTGGCTCTTTTTCTACCATTCACGCTATCCTTCTGTTCAACCTGGGGTCTATTTTCCTCTTGCGGCCGCGTCCAGGGAGGTTGGCTACAGTCCCATGGACCTCAAACTTCTTAATAATATTTGCAACTGTAGTCACGGGAACATCAAGCTGCTTGGAGATAGTCTTACAGCCGTTACCTTTAACGTGCTTGTCTATAATTTTCTTTCTTATCTAGTCAGACAACTCTCTCCTTTGCTTTCCCTGTCCATGTTCAGTGTGGTGCACACGATGATACCAAACAGCAGTGTGACTACTTTTCTCCATTAAAATAGGCTGAATGACTGATTATAAGTTTGAAGACATGTGCGATACCAATAAGAGAATACAGTTAGTTTGAAATATCACTATAATCCAATTATTTATAATCTTTCCTAAGGGGTAGAAACAAATCTGTCCATGCCATTTTAGAATATAATCGATCTCTTTACCAATAATTTATCTCTTTTCATAGTTTCTTTGCTTTACTCTATGAAATACCAAAGGCATGCAGGTATACATGAGAAAATTGCTTTTAATTCCATCTATTTTCAGGAGGAATGAAGCATTGTTTCAATGAGCTGTAGGGGTACCAACAAATTCCTCCACGTCTGTACATCTTTATCGCATTTAGCGGATTATTTTCCTTAATGTAAAACAAACCAAAGTACATTATAAAGCACTGGTAAGTGTATTGTCTATGCTTGGTGATGTAATGCTCCAAGTACCCTGCTATTAAGCACCTGCACAAGTCAAGTCAAGTTTATTTCTATAGCCCTTAATCACAGTACAGTCTCAAAGGGCTTCACAAGCTTCACATTTCAAAAAGAAACCAATGGCCTGGTCTCAACCCCCCCCCCACCCAGGCAATGGCACACTCCCAGAAAGCCCCAGAGGAATCCCCCTTCCAACTTACCATCTTCTTGGCGTCTAAGCTGCTGAAACATTGACTTTGAATGAAGCTGGCTGCGCAGATGACCGTGTCTTCGTTGTCCTGAGTCAGCATGTTGACGGCCCTCTCCAAAGTCAGCTCCGGGGCCTTGCTCTCGCCCTTCCTGTGTGGAAAAAGCTCCGTTATTCGGCTCAGAATGCAACCACACCATGCTGCGAATGACTTGAAACGAAAAACAAAACAAGGCATCGTACTGCGTGGTTTTCATCTCCTGGACTTGGAGCTCCTTCTCCATCCTTCTCGCCGCGTCCACCTCAATGCTGGCCACCGAGAGTGCGTAGGAATTTTGTCTTCCCATGTCCTCCTTCCGGACCTGAGCCAGCCAGGCCAGCCCTGCATCCTGGCTGGCCCCGAGGGTCCTGAAGGCACTTTGTGTCAACACGCTGTCGCTCTCCCCTTGGGTGTGGACCTGGTGGCCCTGGACCTGGTGGCCCTGGAAAGGCCCGTTGGGGCTACCGACCTCAACCCTTGCGTCTGTGAATACGGGCTGCGGCCACGCCATCTGCTTGGCCGACCTGCGAGCGCTGTAGGTGGTCGCGTGCAGTCGCGTGTTGCGCGGGACCTCCGAAAAAGCATAGCTGCGAAACGAGCTAGACCCAAGCGTGCGGTCTAACAGAGGGCCCATCTGCGGGGCCTGCCTGGGGCCCGGGATGGTGTAGGTCCCAAACCGGAGTGTCCTGTGATACGAGGGGCTGTGTGGCAACTTCGGGGTGGGGATTGGGGACACTTCCACTCTCCTGACCGGCCTCCGCACGTTGACGCGGGAAAGAGATTGGTGGCTGAAGCCGCTTTCATTTAGCGACATCTAAACATGACCCAAAGAAAAACACACGTTTATTATCTGCCATAGGAGCACTGATTCCAAAAGAAACCTGATACCAAGCATAGAGCTAGAGTGGGGAGGAGAGAAAGAGGGAGGGAAGTGGAGGGACTTATCCAATTTGACTACATTCAAAGCACATGAGACGCATGTAGTCAAAGTAGATCCCCGAATCCAGTCCAGATTAGCTACAAATGTCAAGTTAATGAAAACATTTTTTAAAAGTTTGATTAATCCGTTGATGCCGATTTATTCTTGATTGATGAAGACGGAGGAAGAAAGCAAGAGTCCTTACATTCATGATGGGCAGCGACGTTTCTCTGTGTTCGTGGCTCCTCATGCTTTTCTGTACATGAACACTACCTAAAATGTTGTAAGAAGATGTGGTTAGTGCAGTGTGTGACCTTGTTATTACCTTGTAGCATAGAAGCTTGTTTCGACTGCAGATTTAATGCAAGGTTGTTTGGGGGAAACGTCTCATGTAATGTGTTTGAGGCACGTTAGACAAGAATATGGGGGGGGGGGGGGGGGGGGGAGTGATCATCCAATATGAAAACATACAAAACAGGATATTTCAGATCACTCTCGTCGACGCCCACATGTTTGATTTGCATTTTTTAAAAAGGCCCTTCGTGGCGCTTTCAGTAATTTGGAGAAGCATCCTCCCAGCGTATACAGTTACAGGTCAATAAATAACAAAAGGTAATCTCCCTGATTCATTCCCCTTTGGGATTTAATCATCGTATCAAATTTGTTTCGTCATCTTCATTTGTTCACAGTGCGGTCTTCTTATCCGATGTCTCTATACTATAGCCCTCTGGAGGAAGTGTAGATCTGGATATTTAGTCCTCACCGGTGTTTACAGTTTATCCAGATGTCTATTGTACTATCTTGTCCAGTCTTTAATGTCCAGTGTCCGTTGCTGTGGAGGTGATTCTTTTTGCCACTTTTTTTTTTTTTTCTCCCTACTGTTGTCATGAAGGTTGCCATCACAGTGACTCACACACGGCGTCAACGTGTCTATTCTGTGACAAATCCCGAAGAAAGTACACAACAAGTTTTCTCTTCGAGTTATTTGAGGAGGAAGATACTTTTTAACCGTTTGGACCAGGAAACCACTGGGCTGCATTCCACTCGAAGTGACCAATGTTTAACAGAAAGAGAGATAATCCCTCATGGAACTCAGGCAAAGACGGTAAAATAGTCACTAGTATAATATGGATTTAATGCTTTCAAACAAAGAAAGCAGCACATGGGCCTGTAGTAGTGCACAATTCATAGACATACTGTAGGACGTTCAGATGGCCAAGGCAGAGGACTGAATTAGGAATAAAGGAATACACGGAAGATTAAAATTGAGGGGGGGGGACATAGGAATAAATAAAAGTATCACGGCAAGGAAAGGGAAACGTGGGAATAGGAATGAAAAAAAAAATGAAAAAAATTAAAAAAAAAAAAATGAATAGGCATAAATAAGGAAGTAAATAAGGAATAAAGCAAAGTACCGTTTGTCTTCTTCACCCTGCGTGACAGTGTGAGCTGGACCTGCTGCCGGACTCTCAGGCTGCGGTCGTTTGAATGAAACGCGCGCTGACATTCTGTGCGTTCCTCCGCGGGCAGAGCCAGGCTGGTGTCCACCGGGTCCTGGCCAGGCAGCACCGACTTAAAACACGCCTCCTCCATCCCGCTCGAAACTCGGGCACAAGTCGAGACGCGCTCCCCGGACGCCGAGCCCGTGACGCCGCGGCCCGCGATCACCCGCTTGTGAATCATTCGACGGCCGTTCCCACGGCGTCGATCCGGGCGATCGTGGCGGTGCGTCGGTTTGCTTGGGGGCCCCGTGGGGTTGGGGGGTGGGGTTGGGGCGGGGTGGGGCTCGTCATGCCCCGCCCCGCCCGCGGTCAGGTGAAACCGCCGCGGGGGGGGGGGGGGGGGAAACCTGCGACCGGATCCAGAGACTTGGAAAAGGTGCGACTCTTTCTAGTTTAGTTTTTTATTCTCAGATCCGGTTCTCGGCGAGTCACTCAAGTGGAAAGAGTCGTTCAATTTGTCCGAACCCTCGTTCGTCTGACTATTCGTTTTCTAAGCGACACGGGTATTATTTGTATATATATATATTCATATTTTTTTCTATAAAACACGATATAACATGTAACATATTGACGTATTGACGTGTTGATGATTTAAAAAATACAATAACAGAACACAGCAACCTTCTGCCTCTCTGTTTGAGGAGCAGTAAAAGAAGTAGAACATATAATTATCTATAATATGTATATATTATATATTATCTACATATTAGACAATTACATCTATTGTGTATAGTGTATACGTAATATTTATTGTATGTATTATATATTGTTATACATGTATATTTACATTTTATATCTGTCCCATTAACGTCTCCAAAAAATATTCCCACGCGTTCGGACCATGTGAATTGTGCTATGACGTCACAGAGTATCTATTTTTTTTTTTTTTTTTACCGTTTATCATTTTTTTTTACCTTAGCGCATCATGTCATAAACCTCACAGGGATCCCAACCACCTCCCGAAGCGTCTTCTACGCGTCGGTTTTGAATGTTGTTTAATTTCTTCTTATTAAGTCTATCAACAGAATCAGAACCCCGGCATCGTGGAGCTTTCGGCCTCCATTTTGGGGACAAAAGTTTGGCGGGGGCCAAAAAGTCGGGCGGGGGCCCAAAGTCAAGGGTTTTGTTCGGGCTTTCGTTCTTTGGGCGGACGGGCCAGCGGGAAATCCACTATTCGCTGTTTCGCGTCACAGCTGATTAGCGTCGAGTTGGAATCAATTCAACCGTCTTCCAGCGCCCAGTCTCCGGGGTGGCGACGGCGTCGCTCCCCGTCGATCGTCGTCGCCATCCCCCGTTGGGAACGGATGGTCTCCGGCCGCGTTGCCCCCGCGCGTCGGGTGCGGGTCAAGGGTCAGCGGGTGGTTGACTTCTGACGGAACGTGGTTTAGCGTGACCCGTCCGTAACAGAAGCGCCGCTTGGCCCGGAGCTGGGAATGGGATTTTCACGGGAATAACTGAATTCTGTCAGAGTTATTTATTTTCCGGTGGAACGGCGAACGGTGCAAATCGGTCACATGCAATAGGAATGCACTTTAATTTAGTCGGCCTGCGGTTTGCCACTCTTTTATCGGAGTGGCTCCCGATTCCGAGTCTCTCTAATATTCGTTCGCCAGGAACGAATCGTTCGCGAGTCACGTGTCGCGGGGTGAAAGCTCCGGGTGAAACCTGCGAGCGGAGCCGCAGGTGAACGACTCGTTCCAGGGGAAGTGACGTGTAACGTACCGTGTGAGGCTGGAACACCACATTTCATTATCATCCACAGGCTCCCCGATTTCTCTTGCGCTTTTAGTAGAACTAGCCCCCACAATGGACTCTGCTGACGTAATCGGGGGGCCCTCAAACCACAAGCCTGGGGGCCACATCTGGCCCGTCTGACAGCTTAATGCGGCCGGTTTGCATATTGTATATTATTAAACCTGACCTGCAAATAATACAAATAATAATTCAAAATCTGTTGTATTTTCAGAATATAAAATAGAATTTTAAGATTTATTATTTTTTTTTTTTAAGAATATGTGTCTAATATTAGCAGATGTATTATGAGGCAAAACAAAAACAAAAACAAAGGTTGTTTTTCACTCCATGTCAGAAGACAACCTGCAGGCCGCTGGCCCCCGGGTCATTAAGAGTTTTAGACCCCGGCTCTAAAGTTTTTGTTACTTCGAGCGCAACGCTTTGACACCTGCATTTGTCCATTATAAGTTTCCGCGATGAGCGGGGATGAAAGTCTCGTCTGAAGTTCAGAAAAAGCAAACTTTTGGAACAATTACGCTCCACTAACCATCGCTTCCCATTGCTCGCTCAGTGCTGCCACCCGTGGCCGTGAGTTATATTGCAACCAATTAAATATACATTAAATTGGTTGCCGTATATTGGTTGCAATATATATTGCAACCAGTTTAAGTTTTACATATAATTCATGGATGTAACCCATATATGCGATAATCGTCTTGCTCAAGGACACTTCAGCATGCTAGCAGGAGGAGCCAGGGATCGAACAGGCAACCTTTGGATTACTGGACGACCCCGCTCCACACCTCCTGAGCCACTAATAATGAGTGAGGGGTGTATCCTTTACCCTGCTGATGGGTGTGTTGTTTTAATAGTAATCCTGCATGGGAGGCAATGCAATTTCTTTGCATTTCTTTCGCCACTGAATCAAATCTAAGAGAACACATTTTCTGAGAACCAGACACCCGTCAGAGACAACATCTCCCTGCCATTTAATCAGTAAAGACACAGCAGCCAGGTTACTATTTCCCCTTTTTAATGGATGCTTACTCCAGTAATTATTACTGCGCATAATAATTCATGAAAACACAAGAGACAGACCCTTATCTTGCATCAATATAGGCGTGCCCGGTAGGCCCACATCTCTGTGAGACACAACAGGATAATAAAACATTCAAAGCAGTCATATAAATGGTTATTCCATGGGACACTTGTATCCAAAATGCTCTATATTATCACGGTGTTGTACATAAGTGTTACGTGTGGGAGCAGGGTTTGCGGGGGGATCAAATCCGACTTCTACCCATGAAGCCACAGAGCACCATTCACACACCAGAGTTAAGC
This sequence comes from Zeus faber, assembly GCF_960531495.2. Taxonomy (NCBI): domain Eukaryota; kingdom Metazoa; phylum Chordata; class Actinopteri; order Zeiformes; family Zeidae; genus Zeus; species Zeus faber. The sequence continues at coordinate 11,606,615 of NC_137208.1, read as the reverse complement.
CTCAGCCAACGGTTACAGTGTAAAGCGGTGGTAAAATGGTGAAGACTTTAGGGCGGGACTCACCCGAAAATGTAAAAAAAAAAAAAATAATTGGTTGAAATTAGATTTTAGGTGGTTTTGTGGCAACACAAAATCATCAACAACCTAACAACATTAACATATCACAACTTCAAATGTAAAAAATGAATATAGAAAGTTTCGTATAGACATTCTTTCGGGGAAATAAATAATTTTAATTTTCTGAGGTAAATTTTACCGACTTAAAAAGTGAGATTTAGTATTTACTTTGTTTAAAATAAGCTCAAATCAGTGCCTAGGTTTAATATATTGAATATGTGAGGAGAAAAAAAAAAGACACTTCCATTATGTCATAAAATATTATGCAGAGAGTAGTTAATTAAAATTGTAATTAAGCATGTTTAAGATTTAGATCCGATAAGGACGAAATTCCGTTCCAAATTTGACATTTAAAATATAAATCCACTTAAACGCTTAGACAATTTGGCACAAGATGTATTTTCTTAATTTCCGACAGTCCACAATTCACACAAGAACATTTGCAAACACGCACAGGCACGCACGCACACGCACGCACACGCACACACACACACACACACACACACACACACACACACACACACACACACACACACAATTAGGATGGCTCGATTCCAAGCTCCCTAGCATAAACGTGGCATGTCTTATTTACTAAAAAAAAAAAAAAAAAAAAAAAGAATCTGGTATTTTCCCTTAAAATGAAAATCAAAGAAAAACAAGAAATACACATAATAGATCCAGTTTACAAGAGCATTTTCAAACAAATACAATATATTTGTCAGGTTTCAGGATCAATTTGGAGGAATCGGAGGCTGTCATCGTGCACCTCGAGCGTTAAAAACGGGCGAGGGCCAACACCGACGGACGCGCTCGATGTCACCCGATCCCACGTGATCCAGGAGCAATCCCACTCATTGGCCTTTGAATGCAATTGAATTGAATGTCTCAAACACAGACGTCGCCCTGGCTGCTCTGTCGGTACACAGACGTCACAACACTCCAAGTCAACTTCATTCCATTTTCAGTTTAGTCTAATGGAAGGGTTCATTTTTTTTTTTTTAAATGCACTGATATTATATCCAAAGAACTATTTCCAAATGTGTCAATCAGTTATTATCCTCTGGTCAATAGATGTTTTTCCTGTAAATTCCGTACATCTTTTTAAGCCTCAAAATCTCCCGTGAGCTTTTTGCGGCGCAGTTGTGGCGGTTGCCCACTGTTTGCACCGCCCCCGTTTGAAATAAAACCCTTCATTTATCGAGGAGGTCGGAACGTTCCACCGTCATTTCACGAGTTCATTTTCCAAAATCCGCCAGGAGGGCCGCGGGAGTCGACACGAGGCCAAAGCGACCGGGCCCTCTCCCGGCCTCAACCCGCCGCCGACGTCAATCGCCGACGCCACGCGGGCAAAAACAAACGAACAAAACAAACAAATATTCATTATTCATACGTTTCTTTTCACATTTCTTTTTCTGCCGTCTGTACAGTTAAAAAAAAAAAAAAAAAAAAAAAAAAAAAAAGAAAGAAAGAACAAAATATAAAACATGAACATGAAGTTATACAGTTTTCATTCCGAGTAAAAATTGTTGACGCGCGTCCACGTCTCTCTCTTCAAAGCTATTTACAAACAACGGTGGGTGTGTGTATATGTTGAGTTTCAGTCTTCATTCTGCTGTCAGCGTGGAAATATAGGGGGGTCGGGTCCGGTTCTAAACGCGAGGAAGACGGTTTGAGAGGAAGGGAGTTCCCGGGTCCACGTGTAACCCTCTGACCCCCTTGTTTACCCCCAAAATACTACCTGGTTTTGACTTCCAATCTGTTTTTTTTTCTCGGATGCCGTCGGAATATTTAGGGAACGTCGCCCCGGTTCGAGAAGCCCCGCGGGGCCGCTGGCCCTCCGAGGACGCTCTGGGTGCCACCGCTCTCTCCGATTTTCGGCCCGTGCTTATTCGGGGGTCTGCGGAGACAGGCGGCGGGTGCCGGGGCTTTAACCGGGTGGAAAGCACGACGCGCCGGCCGGATCGGAAAGAAAGTTGCCCGAAATTCGAAACGGCGCGCCCCCCGATCGTCGCGGGGCACCGCGTACGACTTAAGGCAAAGATTAAGGAGAAACGACAACTTTGCACCGTCTCGAAACGACGCTTTGGGGATGGAGGGTCGAAGGGTCAATTGATTGAGCCGGGGGGTCCGCAGCTTTAAAGGGACGAGGGACCGGAATTGTCCAAGTCGGAGACGTTCGGCTCGGGGTGTGACTAACCACACCCCGTCGCCAAGGAGAATTTGCTGCAGCATTATGATTTATTTCCAGTTGTCAGCTAACTGAGGTAGCAGTCCAGTGGGACGTTGAAGTGAAGTTGGCCTTAAACCCTACGCCGCTAAAAGCCGAGGTTTTTATATATATATATATATATGTTTTTTTTATCTCTTTTATCGTGGCTTCTTTTAACTTTTGAAATCGTTGAAACATCCACCCCGTTCTTAAAAAAGTTTCACTCTAAAAAGGCGATATAAGCATTGGGTAGTTTGTTTTTTTCGTTAAAAAAAAACAAACAAAAAAAAAAATCACACCGATTGGAAGATTTTTTTTTTAATAAATAGGTAATCATTTTAACCACAGTCCCGTTAAATATCACTTTTGGGGCCCATCGATTTATTTTTGAAAGGCAAGGTCCACCGGTTTTGGTAGCGGAGAGTGAATTCTACAACCACGTTGTGCACATTCCAGCGCTTTGGAGAGCGGATCAGTGACACTGATCCTTTTGTTCATCCCTGGAGTTCCTTTCTGGATGCTGTGGTGAAAATATTATTCTGGCGCCTGGGGGACATTTCATTCCGGGGCAGATTTTTCGAGATGCCTCGCTGTTGGGTTTCGACATCAAGTAGAATCAAAACCGCGATGAACAAAACGACCCCTTCAGAACATTCGTACAAATATAATTGTAAGGCATTTTCTTTACAGAGTGTCACAGTTGTGGTTTGTGCCAGTAAAAGTCAGATTTTCCTCTTGGCGCGAGCCGCCCCCGTCTGAAACCCACCAGCCTGAGCGCTAGCTGTGCTGCCTTTAGACCAAGTTAAAAAATATAAAATTAAAATAAAAAAACATGACCCTCGCCAGTCCTCCAGCTTGGATCGCGCGAGTCATTCGCACAGCTTCGGCCGGGGCTTCGGGGGCGGGTCTTCCCGGGGGGCCGACCGTAGAAAACTTTAGCGCAGGCAAGAGCCGCAACTCCCAAAAACGTAGACGTGCATGCGAAAATGTGTGTAGACTGTACAGACTTTTGAGTGTGTCGCCCAGGGTTCGGTGGTGGACAGTACGGCGGAGTTCGGGGCGCAGTCCTATCTGCGCATGGACCCCAAAACGGTGCCCGTGGAGGGGGCGTTGGCGCCGTAATGGGGGTAGTTGTCGTTGGGCGGCGGGCTGGGGAGTAGCGAGTTCCCGTTGGTGGGCGAGCAGCTGAGCTGCAGCCTCCGGAGGTACTCGGCGTGAACCGGCTTGTGGCTCTGCAGCACTTTGATGGCCTCGTCCACGGTGAACCACTCCCGCTTGCGGCCTGCGGGGGGAGCCAGAGAGCCACGCATCAGTCACCGGTGACCTTCAAAAACTCCACTTTTCTCATACCTCTGTACGTCGGTAATGTATGCTTTGAGATTTTAATGCAGGCACTGCACATGTATGTATGTTTTTCCTTTTCCCTTTTTTGCGTAGATGTTTTTTTCTAAAGGTGCAACTCCAGTAAGAAATACATGTCATTAGGACTGGTGTTAGTATCATTTACCATTTAGTACCATTTAGAAAAACCTCAACTTCCGTACTGAGTAAAAACGGCACCCGCTATGCAAAATGTCGACTAGGTCTATAATTCCACTTTTATTCCACAAATATATGTTGTACAAATGAGGATGACTAAATGATCACACACCCCAAGGAGCAGTGTCTCCACGGGTATTGCTTTCTATTAATTAACGTGTCTGGTTAATGAGATGAATTAACAAAAGGAAGGTTGGGGGTATCCCAGGATCACACACACTTTAATATCTGTGCATTGTGCACATGCATATATGTTTGCACGTGTATTATTATGCATGTATACACACACACACACACACACACACACACACACACACACACGACTGTTTATATATTATTGTGACTGACTAATTTTCCCCTTGTTCATATAAGAAAAGCGCCGATGCAGCAAATGCGGGTTTTTACAGAAAGTGGAAAGGGAGGCTTCCTGTGGAGCGTTCCACAACTTCTCAAAGTGCTCCGGCATTTGTGCTGGTGAAAGCTAGGCTGCCTGCTGGATTACAGCCAAGACGTTGTGCAGCTAAATAGGAGAAGCCTTGATTTATACCTGGCACCTGTTCTCTGCACATGTCATGTGGTCACATGGTGCGCTATATAGTATATACATTCATATAAAGGCAAAGAAGTACACAGCACAACACACGCACGCACACACACACACACACACACACACACACACACACACACACACACACACACACACACACACACACACACACACACACACACACACACACACACACACACACACACACACAGCAAGTGTGGCAAGTGTATAAACACACACCTATGTTAACAGAGTCCTCCCAGTCCTCCAGCGTTTCGGTCACAGTCAACACGTACACATACGTCCGGTGCTTCCGGTCTTGGTTTTGCTTTGGGGTCAGAGGAGAAGGAGTTTTAAAACGTTGACACCGTGATAAGATGAGCACCGGGCACTCGTCTATCATTTCTTTGGAACTCAGTGGAGCCTACAGGTGACCACAACCTTTTATACACATTTTATTGGTGAAGTCATATTGCATGCATCATATATTATACAGTATACAATGATATACAGGGTTTTTTACAATGATTTAAGTGGTTTTCATCTCCATAGAACATCGGAGTCATCACAATCGGGTATAATTAAGCAACAAAACAAGGAAGATCAACTCAAACTTACTTCAAATACACCGAGTAGGCGTCCCAGCTTGCCCTTGACTCCGGCCTAGAAGAGAAATGGAAATAGGAAATCACCAAGGAGAACAAAAAACAAAACAGAAAAACAAAAAACAACGGAGAGCATTTTTCTGCTCTTCCAAATGATTGTAATCTAGAGGGGCTCCCAGGGGCGGGGCGGGGGGACGGTGTAGTCATTTTACTGAGACCTTGGTGGCGTCTCATTGTCAGCATTGGCCGCGCAAGGATCAGAAACAACAATGGAAAGTGGATGAAAAGGCAAAATCCTGTTTATCCTGGTAACAGCGTCGGCGGCACATTACATCTCACTTCTTGAAATAATTTTCAGTACTTTTTTTTTTTTTTTTATAGTCAGTCACAGTTATTTATGTCATTTGTTTTATCGTACATAACTACATCTCCTGACTTGGAAAACTTTGTCACAGAACTATATTACAGTTAAGACTTGTGGGGAATCTATTTAAGATTCTTGGGTGTTGAAGCCTTTCTGCGCATACTATTACAAATGAGACGGACTTGACAGAAAAAATGTTTAATGCTGTGTGCTCAACCAATCTCAGCGACGGTTCAGAAACAGCCCAAAGAAAAAGAATGAACCGAGTTCCGAATTTATTTGCATTCCCTGTATTTTGTCGCCGGCGGCAACAATAAATCAAAGCACCCGCCGTACGTGCAGCGGCTCAGGTGGTTTCACGGCTCGAAAAACGAAACACTTCATGTGTTTAGATCCCACAACGCTGCTTCCAACGCTGAAGCGGTCGTGTTTTGTTTTTTTTTAAGAGCGGAGGCGGCGGCGTGCCCGTGAATCGTGGAGGATCGATAAAAAAAAAACAAGCGCGCGGCGAGTCAGAAGCAAGGCGCCGGTGGAGGAGGGTCGGTCGGGATGTTTAGGGATTAGTACGGCGGGGGCGTCGCTATCTCCTTCGCGTGACACCTTTTTTTTTTTTTATCGATTCATGTTCACTTGCCGGTAATCGAATTACCACGAACCCGTCCATCAAGGTTCCCCCCCCCCGAGATGAGTTTCCCAACATACATGAGAAGCGTCGTTCTGCGGCCGGCAGGGCGGGCCAGAGGGCCTGCCAAAGCACAGGAATCTAGCGGGTTGCCAAGTTTAGCCCGCTGACGTGACCCGGCTCCAACTGATACGCAAGGTTCCCCCACCAGCTGGACTTCGGGAACACCACCGACACCCGGGGCCTCCTCAACTATCTCTCTTTTCCCCTCCTCCTCCCCTTTCAGCGTGCATCCTGGCAGAACTCACGGCCGGCGATTGTGACTCGTGGTTTAAAAGGTCATTTGAGCACTTAGTACGCGATCATTAATGTTTCCGACGGCAATCCGACCATTTCGTAGCTGTTCACTCTTAACACACACTTAACGCCCAGCTGATACGGGGCTTCATGTGGTGGGGCCTGGTTCCACACACACACACACACACACACACACACACACATACATACACACACACACACGCACACGCACGACCTTCAAATGAAATCAAGATGGATGTGCTCGTCTCTCCGCTCACCTCCTCAAACACCTCTCGCACGGCGGCACCGCGGGGCTCCTCTTCAGGCTCCATGCCACCCCCGGGGACGATCCACTGGTCCGGGTGTCGACTGCTGCTCACCAGCAGGACCTGGGGGAGAGGAAAAACACACAAAAAACGTGAGACGCTGCAATCGGCCACAAACTCAAACGACATGAGATTAAAAAGCCATTTCGGCCAAGAACTTCAAACTTGAATGGAACAAATGAGCAAAAATGATCGAATGGCACAAACTTTGCTGTTGTTTCTAATGCTGAACCAACATTGTACCACCTCAAGTGGACATTTATTAATATCGAAAACATAATAGATTTAACTTCATAACCAGCAATTTATTAAGATTATGAACAATGTTTGATAGAAATACATTTAAGCTTATTCAAGAAAATAATATCATTGAAGAAGTTGATTTCATAAATTTCAACTTATTAAGCCCCAATTTCATTGCATTTGAAATGCCTCTTTGTTTCTTTGTCTTTTTTTTTTTTTTGCTGTACGCGTATAGGATTTGCCAATAGTTTCTGAGAAGGAATGGTTTTACTTTTCATTGGAAAGTCAGCTGCCCGGGAAGTGTCCTGGTGGCTGGAACAGTAACTGCACGCACTATGCAGGAGAAATGTCTGGCAGCGGCCCGGGTCCGACTGACCCGCGGTCATTCGCTGCGTGTCACTACCTCGCTACCCCAGTATCTCCTGTGCCACTTCATTGCATTCTGCAGATGAGATATATATATGGAGTGCTGTAATAATATACATCCTGTATATATACATCTGAGAGACGATCTGAGAGACGACCTATCTGAGAGAATAAAGAGACGTTTATTCAACATAAAAATGTGGGTAGGGAGTTAATTTGCCTCAACCCAACCTAATTTATTTTCCATTTCTTAAGGTTTTTCTGACATTGGCTCAAAATAGCCTTGACATTTGGATGGAGACATGGTTGCGCAATTGTGCAGAATAATGCGTCAGCTAATGATGATGACGACTTTGGTGAGAACGCAAAAGAAAACGCAGATTACAATTCTCTTAGCCTGAAACTCCGATATAAATTTGATCATGTGCAGACGCAACCCTTGTTGATTTGATCCCATTGACTTGTTAGTTTTATTGCTCTTTCAGATCGTTTTGGAAAACTTTTAATTGCCCAGTTAGTGAGTTGACTCAAAGGCATTTTTGGAGCGGTTCCAACACACTTGGACCCCAGTAAACAATGCAGGTAAAGCAGGCGTGACCCGCTGCTCCACTAAGCAGCCTGCCAGGCTTGAATTACACGACACTTGCACTGTAGACCGATCGCACGGATCAAATGAGCCTGTCACCACGGTTTCCAGCTGTGTCAATATGGCAACCACAACACAGAGACACACACACACACAACTACAGCAAACACAAGTCTTTTTTACTCTATTTTTCCCCATATTTGATACTTTGTTTGACTGGCACTTTTTAAGAAACAGCCATTCCATGTATTACTGTATGTGGTATCCATGTGCTCCTCTATATGCTGTTTCCATCGTTAGGTGGCCTGGTCCGCCTTTCCCGGCAATAATGCACCGATCGAACACACGGAATGGATTTGATAAAGCAACGTGGTAAGTTCAACATTCACAAGAAAAAGAACAGCGCCCTCGGATGACAAAATCAGATGGTGGGACTTATAGTGTAATCCCGCCAACACGGACAATCTCATGGATTTCCACTTTAATCATGATATAGAGCAACAGGTCATTCTACAGATTTAAGCACCGGGGGGAAAGAAGAACCAGTTCAGCGCTCAGCATCAGGAACAGGGACACTTTGACACCGTGGGGCTTCTGAGATCACACCTGACTTCCTGTCCGGCCCATGCCAACACCCCCCCCCCCCCCCCCCCCCAACTCACTATCTTGCTATCACTTTTTGCGGCACTGACGTCGCGGCACACATCTGGCGAGGCCCCGCAAACATACGGTTGGGACAGATATCCGCCTTGTTTCGACAGCTTGCGCGGCAGATGGTGATATTCACCTCGCCGCCATCCCCTGCTCCACCTGTCCAATCACTGTCTGCGGTAATCCTGCACCGAGAGCCGGTCTGATAATCCCAAACTCGGCCTCTCTCGCTTTCCCGTAATGGGATTGATAGGAAGGGGCTTTTTGAAGCTCTGCCGAGGTGCCGCCAGGTGACCGATCTGGAGCCGCGGTCCAAAACCGACTCTGTGGCACATGTCGGGGGGTGGGGGGGGGGGGTGGCGATGAGCGTTGCGGGCTGCCCGTGCCGAGCTAAAGCAAGCCGGGCACCTGTTCCTTCCCCGGCTGACATCGGCCGACCCTGGGGAGGGGGTTGATTGGCGTCACACCAAGGATACGACTATAGATGTGCGCATTATGGCTGTGTGAATTCAAAGCAGGGCGCCATGGAAAAACTTTGTGCGTGTTTATGGACGCTATATCCGCTGGATATATATATCGAGGTTAAGAAGCGGATGCCCGTGGCTCCTCAAAAAAAAATACGAAAAGAAAAAACAAACAAAAAAAAACAAATAAAAAACAGGTGCTCGTCCTATTTGTGTGTGGAGTGGCTGGCACAGTTTGCAGGGAAGGGACGTTCACACTAAAGCGAGCAGCGGCACAGCGGTGCGGAGCACGGAACACACCGCCTTCTCAGAGGAGCGCCAACTTTACAAATGCTCTGAGATGAACCTGGTAACCAAGTTCTGCCATCTGTGTATGTGTGTGTGTGTGTGTGTGTGTGTGCGTGCGTGTGCGTGCATGTCTGTGCATATTTCTGTGCTAGAAATGAGAATTTAAGAGTCACCCGTCCACATACAGGGCGCCGCCGTTGTGGTTTTATTGCAGAGCTGCAGACGAGGCTCCGGGGGCGATGCGTGCACAGCCTGTGTATACAAAACAAAAGCCAAAAAGCTTCCAGGGCGGTTGGGCCAAATCCCTCTCCCATTTTGAACCACTGAGTCAGTTGCGAGATGCTGTCTGGGTATAGAAAACGTAAGTGAATCCCGGGGCGTAAGAAATAAACTTCCTGGCAAACTAAATCTTCATATCTCCCGAGAGCGTCACTGACATGTGAGCGCTCTCGCTCCGCCATTCTGACCTTTCCTATCATTTTGGATGTTTTATTCATAATCATAATGAACAGAGGATATTGATTTGGTTCCTTTAGCGATGTACTGTATATAAGCCGCTCTGGCTCCGGCTCCCCGCCCGTCAAAATTCACCACCTGTTGGACAGCGCTCGGCGTCAGAAACAACGGAAAGAGAAATAACTGACGCCTACGCGATGACAGGCTGAGGGTCGGGCGGAGTCCTCCACAGCGCCGGGGGTGAAGGGAGGTGCGATGTGGCGGAGGAGTGAAAGGGCCGCTGTTGTGGAAATACCACAGGGGTGCCTTTTTCGTTTTCCCTAATCGAGTAATTAAAAAATAAATGACATAGTCATCGATATGGGAAAATGGGGGTCTCTTTTCAATTCGTGGCTTCCCACCCCCCCGATCTATTGAAAAAGAGGGACAGCTTTGGACGCCGTATCCAAAGGGAACCGTCAAACTGTCACCGGTCGTAAATATCACCCATAATAACCCGTCCCCTGGTCCGGGCCTCAAGCAGGACAGCGGGAGGTAATGTTCTGGAGGAACGAATGTGGCCGTAAAGGTTTTGGATGCCGAGGAGGCTCTCCCAGGACGAAAAGTGGGAAGATGCCAGAGACACATGAACAGGTAGAAGGAGGTCGGAAGAGGGAGGAATGAATGAGGCAGTTATTTAATGATAATAAGTGGGGAAGGAATACTATCACACGGTTGGGATGCCTTTATAGATCATTATTATTATGGTAACCGATGAATGTGTGGGTTCCCTTTATATATATATATATATATATATATATATATATATATATATATATATATATATATATATATATATATATATATATATCGAGCTGAGCTGTTCAGTAAAACAAATCGGAAAAATCAAATAGCCATCAAGAGTATGAGTCACAAAGACTGCCATTTGGTTTTGTCTCAGAATCGTTTAGCCCTATAGTCTATTAATCCATGCTGTTATTTCAGCCCTTAAAATGGCAGCATATTATGGTAAATCTGATTTAAAAAAAAAAAATATATATATATATATATATATATATATGTTTTTTTTTTTTTTTTTTTTTTTTTAAACGATGTGATGGTTGTAAATGCCCATCAAAGGTCATCCGTCTTCTCATTTCACAACATGAAACAACAACAGGCATTTACATTTTGGTGAAGTTGTAAAATGTGGTAGATATGTCATAACATAACAAAAACTACATTAACCAGACCGAATCGTTTCTATCGGTGGACTAATTGGTTATTGGATAAATCGTTTCAGCCCATCACGCGGTGGCGCCGTTTCCAACCCACATCCTCAAACCTAAAAAAAAAAAACGCATCAAGAATGGTCACACAAAACCCGAGTGGGCACTAGGAGGCCACGATGAGTAAGAGATTCAAAACTCAAGTGGAGCTCCGCGCGGATGCAGGAAGTGAGGAGTTCTGACCTTTGGCTTCGTCTTCAATCAACAAATCAAACCTTGTTGTGATCTGCTAATAAAGGCCGATGCCAAACGATTATTACTTTTACATAATGTCAACAAGTCCTCTCGTGTACCGTGTCTCCGAGCAACACGGGCGCCTTTATCACAACTGTCTTTTCGCCGTCGGATGACCTCACTCTCCTATCACTGATGTGCCGGGGTCACTAGTTACATTTTTTTTCGGGGGGAGCTTAATTGCCGTCATTGTGTCGTAAGTCACAAGGTTTCAGCTTTGTCTTCTGCTTAATGACACAACAAAAGGTTTAACAGCTTAGAGGGCTCATGTTCTGCCACAAGCACAAACGGTTGGGTCTCCTATGTCTGGGAGTGTTCGCTCCACTGTGTGTGTGTGTGTGCGCGCGCGCGTGTTTGGTGCCTCACTTTGAAGAGACGAGAGAAAAAAATAAAAAATAAATAAAAAAAGGTTCGAGTGGCAGCGTTCTCAGTAAAAAGGCCAGAATAACAACCGCGGAGTTCCCCGCACGATATCGTTCTCGTTTATCTTTACGCTTTATCTTCTTTATCTTATCTTATCGGAGCCTGGCGACGGCTCCGGCCTATCCCTCTGTCCCTCCAACCTCGCCGCCTGTCAACCGCTGCCTTCATTAAAACTAAGTGGCAGCTTTAAACACGGAAACACGTTGAAAACAGGTAAAAAGTTGGAGCTTGACACCGAGTTAATGATTATACGGGTCAGAGAACAAGAGGGAGGAGAGAATCTTCGTTGCACCCTTTTTGATTGGTATTTCCTAATTGCTGATAATGGTTTTAGTAGTATTTATTTTTTATAGGCGTTTAGAGTTTTGTTTCATTTTATTATTTAGTAAGATGGGAAAGTATGCAAGGACAATAATGTTTTTGTTTCTGGGTATGGGCAAGAAATCTTTCTATTTAGAATACAAAAAAGATGAACACGTGCAATAATTAGTGAATAAATGCAAATGTTTATGGAAATGATCAGTTCCCCCTATATTTATCTATGCATGTACAGTATGTATGTATCGACCTGTTAACGCCCTGCCGTGCAATATTGGAGAACGTATAACTCTTGGGAGAGGCCGGGCATGGATTACATGTAAGGCCACCCAGCCTGGAGCGGTGCCATTTTGCCCCCCTGGTCCCGGGTCCCTGTGCTGGTCTGGTGGCGGGGGGCTCGGAGCCCACCGCCCGCTCAGTGATATCGCACTGAGCACGTCTCTTGTGTTGCACACCACACACTTTGGGCTTGGATCTTGGCACAGGGGACGGGGTCTGAGCATTGCCAGTGTTCAGAACAACAACAAGAAAAGAGAGAAGAAAACAGAACATCCCTTTTCCGTAATTCCGTAACTACGGTGCCACACGGATTTGTAAATAATAATAATAAAAAATAAAAAATAAAATAAAAAGGAGAAGCAACACCGCAGCAGCAGCACAGCCCCTTTAAATGCTCACGTGCAGAGAGATGCAACACAGTGCCTGCACTGGGAGGCTGCTGCATGTTGATCATCATTCTGAATAACAATCTTTTAATTGGGCCGAGTGCATTTTCAGATCCGAGGAACTTGTCTTGGAAATAGTTGGTGCAGAGCGGACAGACAAAGACACACACACACACACACACAAAAATTTCAATACAATATAATATATATCTAGAATATACAAAATCTGCCCTGCTCTCTGCACCAGATAAAGACAGATTAATTACGGCAACAACAAAAAAAAGCCTATGACAGGAAGTATTGACTGGTTATGAATATGAACATGAATATGAATATAAACATGAACATGAATACAAACATGAATACAAATATGAATAGTTGGATATTGCTGCGCATGACGGGACCAAATAAGACAAAATCCGACATATGGTTAGTATAAATAAATAATAATAATAATAATAATAATAATAATAAAGGAGACGTGATCCCTTGTGGTAGTGCGCTGGGACCCAGATCCTTCTCTTGAAGATCCAGACCCACGGTGGGAGAAACACGCCACGGAGCCCCCCCCCCCCCCCCCCCGTCCCCGTCCCCACCGCTTCCCACCCCCATCTCAAACTAGCCTAAACTGGATGGCCCCGGGCCCCGCACGGTAAACACAGCCAAACCCCCTCGTCCGACTTACTCCGGCGTCCACTCTTTTTTGCCCCCCCCGAATATAAAGATTTAAAAAATATATATATATATATATATATATAGTGATTAAAAAAAAAAGCTTTTCACACGCGACACCGCTGTCATGCGTGGGGTGGATGAATGGGGTCGGGAATGAGAACCAGCGCTAATGGATCCCTGCGGTGTGCGTGGGTCCCCCCCCCCCCGCCTCCCGGTGGGGGTCGTCTCCTACCTCCTCCTCCAGCTCGTTCTTGAAGCACAGGCACGCGGCTCTCTTCTTGAAGCCCTCCCCGTCGTAGGTCCTGGTCTGGTTCGGCTTGAACTTCATCATGGATGGTTCTTCTCCTCCTCCTCCTCCTCCTTCGCCTCCTCCACCGCCGCCGCCTCCTCCTCCTCCTCCTCCTGCCCCGACGACGGCGACGAAAACCCGGTGGAAGGACCGACCCTGCGGGGGAACCAGCATCCGTGACCGTGACGGGCGGTCGAGAGATCGTCCGATTCTTTATATTGTTGTTGTTGTTGTCGTCGTCGGTGTCGGTGTGGCTGTTATTCCCATTCGGGTGGCGTCTGGGGGGGGGGGGGGAGCCGCTCCGCAGCACGGCGCTCTGCTGCTCCCGGTTCTCCACGCCACCACCAGGCGGGGGGAGTCTTATGCTCAGCCCGCTCACAGCGGCCCTCCTCCGGCCGCACTGCGCATGTGCGCCGCTGACTCAGTACAATGGACAGAAGGCCAGGGCTCAGAGTGGACTGGGACTAGGCACGTCACCATTCATTAAAAAAACAGCCAACTGCGGCATATAAACACATACCCTTCTACTCATATACCCATATACTCACATATCTATAGTCGGTATACCCTTGTACCCATAAAATATACCCGTATACCTTCACAATATACCCTTATACCCATATATACCCTTATACCTTCACAATATACCATTGCACCTTCAAATTATACCATTATACCTTCACAACATACCCTTATACCTTCACAATATACCCTTATGCCCATATCATATACCCTTATACCTTCACAAAATACCCTTATTCCCCTCTAATATACCCTTATACCTTCACAATATACCCTTATGCCCATATCATATACCCTTATACCTTCAAAAAATACCCTTATTCCCCTCTAATATACCCTTATACCTTCACAATATACCCTTATGCCCATATCATATACCCTTATACCTTCACAATATACCCTTATACCCATATATACCCTTATACCTTCACAATATACCATTGCACCTTCAAATTATACCATTATACCTTCACAACATACGCTTATACCTTCACAATATACCCTTATGCCCATATCATATACCCTTATACCTTCACAAAATACCCTTATTCCCCTCTAATATACCCTTATACCTTCACAATATACCATTGCACCTTCAAATTATACCATTATACCTTCACAACATACCCTTATACCTTCACAATATACCCTTATATCATATAATATACCCTTAAACCTTCATAATATACCCTTATACCCATATCCTTATACCTTCACAATATACCCTTATGCCCATATCATATACCCTTATACCTTCACAATATACCCTTATATCATATAATATACCCTTAAACCTTCATAATATACCCTTATACCCATATCCTTATACCTTCACAATATACCCTTAATCCCCTGTAATATCCCCTTATACCTTCACAAAATACCCTTATTCCCCTCTAATATACCCTTATACCTTTCTCAATATACCCTTCTACCGTCACAATACACCCTTAATCCCCTGTATTGCATTGCATTTTAGCGGACGCTTTTATCCAAAGCGACTTACAATTGTTCCAACGCCGACGGACGCAGCCATCAGGAGCAATTAGGGGTTAAGTGTCTTGCTCAAGGACACTACAGCATGCTAGCAGGAGGAGCCTGGGATCGAACCGGCCGCCTTTGGATTACTAGACGACCAGCTCTACCTCCTGAGCTACCATCCCCCCTTACACCTTCACAAAATACCCTTAATCCCCTCTAATACACCCTTATACCTTCACAATATACCCTCAACCCCCTACAATATAGATCATATTATAGGGGGTTGAGGGTGTATTGTGAAGGTATAAGGGTATATACCCTAATAATATATCTTGCACACATCATCGTCTGACCAGCGATGGACATATGGAACCAGGTCCCTGGGCACGTCATTGAATGCTGCCCACTGCTCCTGGCTGCTCCCCCCGGAGGAAGGACAAGCCAGGACGGGTCAAATGCAGAGGCCACATTTCACCGGCCACCATCCAAAGCACGTGCGTGTGTGTGTGTGTGCGTGTGTGTGTGTGCGCGTGTGTTGTAGTAGCGTGTTGTGTGACGAACAAAGAATCTTCTTCTTCTTCTTCTAAAGTTATATCATACACCCATATACCATTATACTAATATAACCTTATATCCGGTGCCTATATACTGTACCATACCCATATATCCATACATCCTTAAAGCCCTGTAATATACCCATGTACCCACATACCCTTATACCAAGATATAATATACATTTACACTCTCATAACCATATACCCACATCTCCATTATACCCATACCCAAAGTTTAACCCATAAACCCATATACTACAGCTTACCATTATTGACAATTTTTTATGGATACCTTGATATTGATAATTTGACAATATTTTAGGGTTGACTATTGGTGCCTTCATAAGATAATTCCACACAGGAAACATCAGAAATAACAATCATTAGCAATGTGGATATTAAGACCAAGCAGATAGAGGTGTTGATTAGAACAGTCTATTAAGTTCAGAAAGCTGCATTACTTTACTGTCGGGCTCCTTAAAGACAACATTTAACCAGATCACAATATTGCAATAACCACAACCGCAGACGTTAATAGTCTCTGATCACAATATCAATATTATATCAGCCAACCCTACTTCATACCCATATGCCCTTGGCTGTGTGCGCAGCCAAAACAGACACGTTAATGTTTGAGTAACTTAGCTGAGAGGTCCACATTGAGGCTTTGTTTAAGGATGTTTTCAACACCTCAAAAGCTGCTTATCAGGAGGGGGAAATCAAACCACCTTCCGTTTAAAGGCTGAAATACCATCAGCCCAAGGCGTGAGACGCTGAATTATCAGGTCCTCTATAACTTTATCAATTCGACCCGATGAACCGTAGAGAGGATGCTGTCCTGCAAATCAAAAGGTCACAAGTTCAATCCTGCATAGCTGCTGTCCGGTGCAAGAACTGAGTGTCCTTACAACACATGAGACTGGGCTGCTCCGGCAGAGACGCTCCTCAGCGCTTCCGTGAGACTCCTCGGTGGGGAACGCAAAACCATATTCGTGTGCAAATAAATAAATAAATTGCTGATGCGGCAATGGCAAATAATGTTACTCGGGAGCGTTGATACAGTAATTGTGCCTAAAAAAACCCCACAAAGGCTGAGGCCAGCCCGATAGCACCAGTACTCGATAAGTCCAAGTCTCAAACATTGTGCCACAAACCCTAATGTTTATACTGCGTTGGAATGTCAAGAAAATATTTTGATATCGATTTCCCCGGGAAGTTTCCATATTGCACGCCGTGTGAAAACGCATGACATGTAAACATTTCGCCCCCCAGCGGCGGTGTCTCTCCGTGTCGCCGAAGGGAAGGATTACGCCTTTCAGAGACCTTGAAGCCAAGCACATATTTCTCAAGATCACAACAGGCTTTGGCAGAGCCCACAGCACCAGAACACACAGTTTACTCTCGTATTATTTGCCCGCTTATAGGAAAAGTGAGGTTATCTTCGAGGCTACGAAGGCAAGGACATTTGCCTGTAATTTGAACGTCCACGGAATTACACAACCGTCACCAGTCATTTAAACAGCGGTGTGGAGCATTCTTTTTGCGGTTCATTAGCTTATTTCAACATTCTTCTTTGCAGCATGACACTCTGCATTGCAACAAGTCAGAGATGGGGAAAACCACACCTTTACTTGAGAAAAAGGTTTGTTTTTTTCATGGTACCAGAAGACACTCATCTGCTTGTCCAGATATTAATGTTTAAAATATTTATAATTCAGCCGTCTTATATTGGTATCTTCTGTTCTATCTTTCGGCTTCTCGGTCTCATGGCCTTTCTAGAAACATTCCCTGTTTGCATAATGTATAATTATAGTATAATTGAAATAGCAGATAACTGCAGATAAAGTGATAGACATCCACAGAGTTGCTCAAATAAATCTTAGTGGGGGTAATTCAAGAATATGTGCGATTTTACCAACAATGGCGGCTTGATATCACAATTAGACAAAGCATTGTTAGTATTTCGACACCTTTATCCAAAGTTTACCTTTGACCCGGGGTCCAGATGTTGTAACAACAGCAGGAAAGATCAATAAAACCACCCTTGCTTTTTTTTTTTTTTTTAACAAGATGAGGACGGATCAAAGTGGCTCAAAGGGCGCGGCTCATCAGCTGTCAGGGTCTCTAGCATCTATTCTTCCTGCAAGGATCCATATTTGAATTTTAGGATATACTCTAGGAGAGCCTTTTCAGGAATTGTGTTCACAATTCTCCTCTGGACCAGGACGGACACCCACATCCCGATTTGTCCGGGTATAACAGCACCAACGTAGCCGGGAGAAACAACGAAAAACACACTACGCAAGCAGAACACTGCTCATTTGGTCAAATGGGTTAAATTAGCAAATGGCAATGCAAAGTCAATTTCGGGTCGGTGTTTGGATGGTGGACCAACCTGTCTTTGCGGTCTCATGTGCAGGTCCATTTCAGGGAGAATTCTTTGCTACACGGTAATGTGTTGGAATTCGGACCTCAGCCTGCCTTTGCACATCTTCAAATGATGCTTCTTGAATATTGTAGATCCCAAAGCTTTTACTGCCTGAAAACATTTTTCTTTGATGAAAACAGTACACAAAGTAATTTTTAACCATTAAATAAACCAGAGCAGAGTTGGGGGGCATTACTTAGCACAGTTGATTTACTACACCTATCATACTGTACACCAAAATATTCATATTATTCGTTATTTATTATGCATTTGTGATAAACGGGCCTCTGCAGTGGACTGCGTTTTGAAAGCAAGCCGCTAAGCCTTACATTGCCCTCAAACATTTGTCTTAAAGCAATGAGCTCAGCCCGACCAGCCCCTTGCACAACAACAAATAGACCTTCCTGTCATCACGCTTCTGCAAACGTTTGGTCATCCTCCTCCTCTTGCGTAACGGAGGACAGTAATGAAAGTTTCCTCGAACAGGGAGGACGTGAGGGCGAAGAGGGGGAGGGATCGCGTTTCCGTCGGCAGCGGCCGGGACAGGTGGGAGAAGGGGCCGCGGAAGCTCCGTCGGCCCTTTATCGCCGAAGCCCAGGTGGCATCTGCCTCCCGACAACACGGGCGCGGCGGGATTACCACACTCACCTAGTCACCACGCTCGCCCCTCCCACCCGCCCCTGCCCCACCCACACCCACACCCGCACACACCCATCAACCTTATCATGGTCTTTATTTGCACTTGATCCACTCAGCGTATGCGTCCAGCTCTGATCAGCGGCGTCCGCTTCTGAGCTGATTAACTCAGCCTCTAAGACTCTTCTTTGACCCGCGCTCGCGGCCCTCTGGACCCTGGATGTGGCCCTGAGCCAAACGAACGCGAACCGCAAAAAAAAAAAAAACACTGTAAGGCGCCGGGGACGACATCACCAATGATGTCAATGTTTGACTCCGGAGAAGCGATTATGCGGCATTCAGCGCCCCCACTAAATTTAGCGTCGTCTTTTATAACAGAGTAAGGAAGGCTAATCATAGGCTGGACCATCTGTTTTCCAAACACATAATATGAGCACAGGTTAAAAATAAGACGGAAGGTGATGGCGGCGATTACGACACGAGGAGCTGAAATGAAACGACCTGGCCGGGCCGGCTGCGGAGATAAATCAGAATCGTTCCGGGAGGAGAAATAGCAGAAATGTAATGTTTCTCTGCTCGGCCTCGGAGAAGCCATAGATTGTTTTGCAGCGGCGATGCATCGAGTCGTGGTGATGTTGGGCAGATGTGAGCACGAGCTGTGAAAGTTATTCACGAGTCAGAACTGTGTCACGTGGTGATGGAGGAGACGGATGCGATGGAAGGCAATTTGAGGTCTCGGAGAATGAATCCCGGTTGTCCGTCAAAAGAAAAGGATGAGTAATGTTTTTAATGATTTAGCGAACGCCTTATATATATTTTTTAGATATTTGACTATTTCTGTTTTGTTTGCTGCTGCAAATGTGTATGTTCGGCAATTTATTATTATTTTTTCTTTTTTTCCCCCCCTCACTCCTGACTGATTCTTTGTACATGTAAATGCACCCGGCGGAATAAACTCATTGTGATTCGAATTCAACCTCCGCCGAGCACGCCGCTTTAACCAAATCAGAATAATCCAAACCTCAACTTGCAAAGTCAATGCGTGTTTCATTTCGCAGGTTTGGTCAAAACCCACAGCACAAAACGCGACACAAATGAAAGCCTCGGAAGTGATATCCACGCCGCGTCTGGGGAAGCCGTTTTTTCCGGTCGGATGACCCGACGCCTAACCCCGTCGGGACGCATCAAAAAAAAAAAAATCTCACCTCTGTGCCAATAAATTCTCCTTTCGAGACGACGGAACGTTTTATGAGGAGGCACCCGAACGCATCAAAAACATCGAATCACGGCGGTGACAGAGATAACACCATTAATGCACACACATTAACGCTTCCATTTGTACGCAGTCGGCCTCGAAATCCACATCTCGAAGGTTTGCTTTGAACAAATTGATCGAGCCTCCGCAAAACAAAAAATAAATAAATAAATATATATATATATAAAAAATGCCCCAGTCTCCCTTCCCATTGTAGTGCACTTTAATAGAAAAGAACAAATACTCTTAATGCGCGAAGGCACTTCTCAGGGTCATGGGGAAGCAGACCATAATAAGTTGGTTGTTAGAGAGACAGACACACACACACAATGGGAGCTTGTTGGCCGACACCGAGGCCCTTGCATTGTGATCGCGCGGCGTAAAATAGTCTCAGGGAGAGTAAACATCACTTAGGGATGGATTACCCAACGCAGTCGGGAAAGCAAGGGGGCGGGTGGGAGGGTGGTGGCGGTGGTGGGTGGGGGGGGTGTCTACGTGCAATGAGTTGAATGAGTCACTTATGCATTTGATTGGTATTAATTGGCTTTTGATGCACGGACTCCCCCAGTTAAATGTTAAAGCGGACATTTATTTGTGTTCAAAGCGTAGGTTCACCATTTTTCAACCCAACCCTTAATACTTTATACGATTACTCAACATGACAAAGATGTTAAGATGTTCGTTCCCATCGTCCGTGACTCTTCGTGGCACAAACCCGCCGAACGCTTTCCTGTTGAGAAACTCACCGCTCTGCTGCAGCTTCTCCCTGCTGAAATGCAGTCCAATGGGGCGAATGTTTCAAACTTAAAAAAACAAAACAAAAAACGGTTCAATCTCTTCCCGAAAATGGGAAGCGCAAAATATTGTCAGAGAGTCTTTATATGTTACATCGGGCGAGGGGGGAAATAAGTGCAAACCTTGCATTTTATCTGGTTTTGCAAAGTGTTGACTCTTTGGCTCTTGGACAAATCAGTTGTTTTGGCTGCGTTTGCGCTACTGTAAGAGACTAGAAACAGGAAGCTAAGACGATTCCTGCTGGAGACAACGTGCCGCTCAAAGTGTGATCACGGTTTTTCCAAAACCTGCTTACGTGATATTTTAAGACACATAAGATATAATGTGAATATCCCGATTTTTGATCAAAGTTTTTTAGACAGAAGTATTAATAAAAAATAATTTAAAAAAAGTAGACTTGGGGTTAAAATTTTTGGAGTTATCCAAATGTTTGGCATTTGGACCAATGCTTTTGAGAATATCGAACGTCGGAAAAATTCTGAAGACCTGCCTCCGGCGCCAAATTCAAGTAATAGGACAAATAACCTGAAGTCAACAGCAACCACCGCTTCAGCTGTTCAGACTACCTGGGGGCGAAAACCAACAGTGCCCTGCCTCATGTCGCCCCCACAACGACGCCTCTGTGTTCCGGAGGTGGACCAGAAACACAGACACTCTAATCATGTGAAGATTAGGCTTAAAGAGGCGTAAACAAAGACAGACAGTGATGGTGTGATCGCGCCGAGAATGCGCCTGTGGGAAAGTTCTCCAGATCCAAACCGCACGACAATTGGGCAAAAAAAAACAAAAAAAAAAAAAAAAAAAAAAACGGCCGAGCGAGAGCTGGGAAAAGCCGACCGACAGACGCACATGGTCGGTCGACGCCGAAATTAAAAATAATCCTCCCGATATTGACCCCGATGCGGCTCTTTGGCAGAGGCAGCGACAGCCTTAATGGCAGCTGTAATCGAGCCGTCGACCTGAAATCCCCCGAATCCTCCCCGATGTAATCGCTATTCCCAAACTGTGAGGGCCCCGGACCTCTTACGTTTGTGACATCACCAGTCGTTTGAAATTAACGATGACTTACTCTTGGCTTGATTAATCAAGGGACGTATCCACCGTCGGCGACTAAATTAAAGTTATGGCAAACAATGACGCCGGGACTTTCAGAGACAAAAACACAACGGTCCTCACGGATCGCCCCAAAGTGTTTTTTATTTTTATTTTTTTAAACCAAAAACTCCTTTTTCTCACATTTTCTGCTTTGACTTCGTCCGATATCTAAGCAAAGAACACCCAGATAGTTATAGGCCGTCGCCGTCGGCGATTTGGCGCAATTAGTGAACCATGAGTCAATTGGTGCCGCGCCGCTTTGACGACGTCGGACACAAATTTCGACCGACGCGACGGTCGCCGAGAGGACGGCTGAGCCCGCATGCGAGCCGGACGTTTTGGCAGACGGAAGCTCTCCCCCGGCCCCCGGGGCGACAACTTGTTATTTGAACTGGGCGGCCCGATCCCCGGCGCCACGCGGCCGCCCTTTCATATCCTGCTCTCCGCTTCCCCTGGAGGCGCGCCCACAATTTATGAACGAGCTGCTGGGGGACAAACGCTGATCCGCGGATAAACGGCGGGGGGAGAGCGCGGGTGGCGTAGTTTGGTTGGAATTTTCCCCCTTTTGACCAAAACAACAACAACAACAACAACAACAACAACAACAGAAACAAGGCAGCCGGACAGTTGTGTCGTGAAAATGTCACGTGACGACGACGACGCGGGCCAAACGAACCAATATTTGAAGTAAGCGTCGTTTGGGTGTCGTCGTATAATTGCGATGATTATCTGGCAGAAGCCGGCACGTCACGGCTGTCAGACGGTGCCGGGCCAAGAAAATGGGATTAAAAAGGCAAATGGAAACAAAGAACGACGAGGTGAGACGAAAAACAAAGCAAATAAAAACATCCCCATCTCAATCATTTCATATATGTTGTTTTTTTTTTTTTATTTGAATTTATTTATTTTTTTTACAAATTTGACCCTGTAAGGTGTGTGTATGTATGTATGTACAGTATGTACACACACACTTTTTTTTTCTTTTTACAAATGTCACCCTGTAAGGTGTGTGTATGTTTATACACTTTTTTTTTTTTTTTACAAATTTGACCCTGTAAGGTGTGTGTATGTACACACACACACACACACACACACACACACACACACACACACACACACACACACACACACAGTTAATCTATCATGCCTCACACCCTAGTTACTCGTTCGCTTGCCTCTGACCCATCCTCGTTACGTTATCTACTATCTGTGTTTGCTTGAGAGCTGGGTTAGGCGCTTGTCTGCGTGTAACCTCCCCGAGCCACTCAGGGTGCACGCTTCCCCGCCCGGAACAGCGCGTGCAAACATGGATCCCTTCGTCAGAGAGGGCCGATCGAGACAAATAGTTCAATGACCGCGGTCAGCGGTCATTAAGGACTTCTGAAGGTGAATGCATTTGACGTTCGGGAAACCCTTCTGAACCCTTCTGCGCTGCAGATTTTACGGTGCGTTTTCTGTTCCCTTCTAAATATATTATATATATATATATATATATATATATAAAAAATACTGTATTGATCCCCCATATCGAGATATCCTCGGCCCCACAGAAGAGGACCGAGCGAAGGTCATCTCCGCCCTTGCGCTCCTGCCCCGGGACGCTCCGGGCTTCCTCCGACCCCTTCCCAAACAAAATATTGACGGTAAACAGTGGCGGCCTGCTGTCCCGCCATTTTAAACTTTAAACATCAGCACGACGCGCAAAACAAAATGGGCTCGAGTGGCGTCACCAGCCCAAGTGGGGGAGACTCATCAGCGGCACTGGAAGGGGTTTCTGTGAGTGGGACATGAGGAAAGAGTCGATATCGGCCGATAAATCCTCGGTCTCTGGTGAGCGCTAATCTTATCTCCCCGAGGAAATCTGCGAAGGCACGTCTTCGCCAAACAGGCCCGGGGATGAGGCCGGAGCGCTGAAGGCTCGCCGTCCGACGCCATTTGAAGAGCGGCGTCAGGCGCGAGAGGTTGGCTATTGACTGGCGCCGGCGCTGCTCCCTCCGCTGACATGTCATGCGTTATTGCAAAACCGTCCTTCCGCACACGGGCGTGGCCGCGCCGATTGCAACGCCCAGGCCCCATAAAGCGATTTAATGAATGGTCCTTGGTAATCATTGACGCTCAGCACCGCCCGGCAAGATTGCACAGATACCTGCGACGACTGCGAGTGTGCGTGTGTGTGCGTGTAGTGGTGTGTAAGCCTTCTTAATCAACACCTAATGAGATCAGCGCTCGGTTACAAATCACCCCGTGGGCCAATGTTTGTGATTATTTAATCGGACGGTAAAATGTTGTAAGATCCGTCCGGATTTGTGAGAGCGTTGACCTTATTATCCACCAACAAAAACTACAAGCCACATGCAGCCCCCCCCGCCCCCCTACACTATCCCCGTGCCATTTAAAGAATAAACAATTCCATTTTATTTTGGTGTAATCAACAGCTGTGAAGCTATGAATATCCCAGACTGATAGACTTCTTAGTCCTAGTTGAGCCGTTATTAATGCACCGAAAACCTGCTGTACCAGTGGCTACTTGCAGAGCGCCAGGGGAGTGCTGGGGTGCGGTCGGGGCCTTCTACGGCAATGTACCGGTGTTGGAACTTGCATAAAGTTTGTTTCTTCGAGACGTAAACGCCAATGTGTAGCAACGTCGGTAAAACAACTACTTGAGCGCTCTAAAGGCATACTGTATACCGCAACCATAAAGAAGTATCGGGGACGCATCGGCACCTGTAATTATTGAGCAGATTTCGAATAACAAACCATGACTGTTTGGCCCATTTAATAATATTGAGGTAATTCGGTGTTTTATCATTTACGGATATATATTCACTATTTTTCTTTTTTTTTTATATACGAAATTAAAAACACTGAAAATGTCACTTGTTGTACCAAGGAAACTAAGCATGAAACTGTCTGCGAGCGTTTTTCTCTGCTTCGAGTGGGGGGGCTCCTGCAACTACGTCGCGTATTGGTAGCGGAGCATTTCTTACAAATCATGAGTAAAAGTACCGTAACCACGGTAAACGGACCTGGCGGCCAGTACGGATGGCGCGTCAGTCCCCGGCGACAAAACAAACGCGACGTGGCCCCAACCCCGCCGCCTTCGTCCCGTTTCTCTCCCCTCGCCGCCCTCTCCGCTCCCCGGACCCCGGCCCTCCCTCCGCAGCGCTGGTTATATTTAGAGGGGAGGAGAGGTCAGGGGAGACGGGCACGGCACAGCCTGTTCCCGCTGCTAATGAAAAATTCACGAGAGCCGAGGAAGACGCATCCATCCCCGGCTCTCTCTCTCTCTCTCTCCCCGTTAACCCCTGCCACTTCTCTGGACGAAAAACAAGGGGGAGGAAGAAGTAAATAATGTTCAGCCGGTGGAAACGAAAAAAAAAAACCCCAAAAAAACGAATAGTTTTCCTGAGCGAGAACCTGAAAACGTACATTCGGTGGGAGAGCTTGAAATCTGATTCGTTGCACCTACGATTTCACCATTTGAGTACGCCTTGCGGAAGACGTCCTTTCGTGTTTTGGCTTAGATCCCCCCCCCCCCCTCTCCGATCCTTAATAAAGACATGTTAATTACTATGGCGATTAATGCAAATAAATATTTTATTGTGGCTACAACGACCAAAACGACCGAACTGACGATCACCGAAGGCTTTGCAAAACACAACAGACATTTCACTGGACCGGATCCAGATATACTCAAGGGGTCAAAGTCATAGCAGCGATCAAAATACTATACGTGCATATTACAGTGCATATTGGGGGTGACCCCAACACAGAACAGCATGTACAACGCTATTATATATCGCAGTAAGCACGTTGAAATAATAGGTCCAAAAAACAAAACAAAAACAAACTCTGAACAGGGTCTGAAGGCAGAAAACTGGACTGAAGCGCATGAAAGTCCCATTGCATCTGGAATAACCGGGGGGAAAAAGGGAGAGAGAGGGAAAAACAACAACACAGTGCGAATACCCTCGTCCCTAATAAACTCTGTAGTCTCGGTCGAAAAGGGGGGATTCCTGGTTGGCGCACTGACGGACGCCGAGTGCGCATGCGAGACGTGGAAGGTTGGTTATGTAAAGGCAAGACGCAGGTAAGAGAGTTCTGCAGTGCTCTGCTGTGGGACGCAGGAGAGGGAGGAGGGGGGAGGGGAGGTGAAACTCAAGAGGGTGGACATGGAAGCAGGGGAGGAGAGGTGGAAGGAGCGGCGAATGTAACATACATATAAAATGGGGAGAGGAACGACGGGGACGAACGAGGAAGGAGCAGAACTCAACCGAGAGTGAGGAGGGGGGCCGCGACGCACCGCGTCCGGGAAGCCAGGGGCCCCCGCTGTGGCGTCTCCCGCCTGTAAAACAGTTATTACCCGTCACAACAGACCATAACAGACTCACAGCTCATCATCCTGCCAACAACACACAAACAGCCTGCAGAACAGAGCCAAACACTAATTTATGGATACGGTTTTAATAATAGTCCCTGTTGACGTCTGTGTATAGTGGAGCGATGTTTTATGTAAATTCGTATCTTTTTTTTTTTTTTTTTTTGACTTATTTCGCCTAAATCGCTCTCCTATCATTCCCCGCCCCCGCAACTTGTTTTAAGTTACGAACCACGTCGGATGCAAAACATCTACGGCTCGATGTTGCATCCAGGCTGTATTTGTTGGATGCATAACAAGGAAACTCTGTTAATCCCTGCCTCCTTCTCGATCTTTCTGCAGCCCAAAATATATCCGGTTCCAATGCTCGCATGTTCCTCTTTAAACTGCCCACTTCCCAGGTTGAAGCGTTTGTGACAGGAGTAAAGACTGGGTCAAGGGAGCCGTTTGCGATAAGGAGGCGATGGTAAACTCATCACATTTAACAATCATTACTGCACTTGTCCCAAAGAAACATCAAGTTGTAATTAAAGAGCGACGTAACAAAGCTTAGAACCACTAAGACGTTTAAGATTGAAAGGTCACGCAACCAAAATCCAGTAACCGTTGTATTTGCCATTAAAAAAAAAAAAAAGAAAATACCCTACGATAACCGGCACAAACAATGAAGTGTTGTTTTTGATCCTGAGGATGAGCAGTGCAATAAAAAAAGTCCACAGACAACCATGCCAGACTAGTTAATGTTTTGTCAGGTATCTCAGATAGAGAGGGCCATCGCTCCACGCGGCTCCACGTTTGAATGGCTGCATGGTGCGTGAAAAATGGCAACACAGCCAGGTCCATAAAACCTGGTGACACAAGAGGGTCCTGGAGAACACTCAAAGCCTGGTCTACAGGTGATCGCCTCAGACAAGCAGACTATGTGCTCCACACATATGCATGGATGAGATTAAATATATATATATTTTTTTAATCTTGGATATCTTGATTGTCAAATGATCTGCCATGTAGTGATCAATCCCTTCCGAAAAGAGTTAAGACAATTTGAACAAGCCGGTGGAACGGGAAGTGATCTCAGGCTATTGGGTAAATAGCACACGGCCAAGTCTAAATATATCCAGCCAAAACAACATCGCCACCGTCGCAGGGGCAAAAAAAAAAAAAAAAAAAAGACTCCATTTTGTAAATTACCTAATTTTGTAAAAGCCATGAAAGTCGGTGTGCTTCGGAGCTTAAATGATCTTGCAGTGCCATCTCCTGAAATTTCGGGGGACAACACTACAGAACAGCAATGCTATCCAGTGTGCTGAAATGGAACATTTATTGCGCAATCATTTGGCCAATTTCAGAGACTTTGTCCATTAACCACGTTCTTACACAACCACAGAGAAACTCTTGTCACCGGTATCATAACCACCCAGTCGATGGGACCTTCTGTGTCAACACGCGAGCGGAGGCAGAGAAAACGAGCCAGACAGCTACAACGACGCAAAATGGCGCAGGTGATGGACGGCGATCGTCCTAAGTAACAGTCGCGTCAACGTGAGAACAAATGTGAGACGGTGGGGAAAACGCTGGGGCCCTAAAAGAGGAGCTTGGAGAGTGAAGGCTGAGGTGATTCCACTGGCGCTGGGAGTGCTCAGGGACGTGACCCCACATTTGGGAAAGTGGTTCCGATAAGAGTTCAAGACCAATTTGCCAAGAGCTCCATCCAGAAAATTGCAGCTCAGGGAACAGCGAATTGACTGCGTAGAAGGCTGGAATTCTGGTCTGGTCTCGTCTGGCCTCTGGTAGACCTTGGGTTAGGGAAGACACAGATTGCAACCGTACGGGTGAAAGCAATTTATATGGTGGAGCAGAGCAGATCGTGGCTCAGTGTCCAAATGCTCCACAGTGATTGTGTTGACATCGCCGAAAAATATCAAATCATTACGCCAACCTAGAAATCCACAACACACACACAAGCGGAGCCTTCCTTTACTCAACTCAGTTTATTTACAGAGTATTTGAAGAGCCATGTATGCAAATGTACTGAAATCACGGACAGAACTCTTCTTCTTTTTTACACATTGGGAGCGGATTCTTCAGAGTTGGATCTCAAATACCTTTATTTGGAAGCCTCAAAAATCCAGTGACTTGTTGTTACCAGGTCCCTCGAGGAAACAATAAATTAACGTTTTCAATCTTGCTCCTTACCCAGGACTTGAGTGAATGTAGCTGTTAAGACAGTTCAGCAACGTGGGAGAGTTATTGAATGAAACGCCAACCCGCCTCCCCAAAAAAAACAAAAGCAGAAAAAAAAAAAAAAAAAAAAAAAAAAAAGATTTAACGTGAGGTCTGCAGGAATCCAATTAAGGAAATCAAAGAGGCAGAGCGAGATCAACCAAAAAAGAAAAGGCCTGAGAGGCCTTGAAACAAAGTGAACGTGGATGAGCTCTTCTGCAGAACAGTGCGCGTCATGTCTACAGCTTCACAACACGACGCTCCCCCCTGTTATGTCCCCACACGCAGCATGTAAGTGAGGAAAGCATCAGCATTCCTAGCAGACCGTCCTACGAGTCACTACCAACATACCGAGACGTTTCGAGGGGGGTATTTGGCAACACCTCACGTTCAAAACTCCTTGAACCAATACACACTGGTCACGAGATAAGAACAATGAATACATTTAAGTGTAAAAATACTTGAGTGGGTGGGTATTACATCATTATTACTGACACAGATTCCATTGTTCATATATTTACCCAGCCATTTAGTAAGAAATCACTGTCTGTTCATTTTTCTACTAATGGATGAACTTAATTAGATTTTACATTGGACAATTGTGTACTACTCAGATACAAATATTTATAAAAACAACAAAGTCATTATTGATATTGAATTACTCGATTATTTTTCAACAAGTTAGGGAACAGACCTAAAGTGTAATCCAGTACTTTAACACCACATTTAACAGCGAGTTATTCCTAACATTCAAATTCAATGTGATAAATATGTATCTGAAATAGTTGAACACAAATGGAAATTTGCAGTCAGTGACTCATAGGAGAGGCTTCTAAAAATACTCAGCCTTACCCTTAAAAGAAAAACACTTTTACAACCATCTAAAAAAAATAAAAATAAAAATAAAAATAATAATAATAATTTTAAAACAAAAGAAGATAAGCTGGGCAGTGGGGGATATTGGTTCGGTTATGGCATATGCTTCTTTAAAAAGTAAGGAACAGACGAGCATGAGAAAAAGTAAAAAAATAAAATAAAAAATAAAACTGAGAGTAAAAACAAGAAAACAGAGGCTTCCCACACTAAAAAAAAAAAAAGTTCAGTCTAGTTCAAAACATCCATACGTGAGGTCTGGGACAACATGCACGTTATTTCTTTTTTTTTTTTTCTCCTTCTTTTAAATCAGTCTTAATATCTATTATGATGAACCTTTAAAACATATCTGGCTTCGTACGCACTGAGCAACGCACGTTAAGCCGTCCCAATCGCCCCTTTAAAAAGTGTTGGGGATAAACGTGAAAGACATCTTTTTAGACTTGCCTTCCACAAACCTGCCCTGCCTTC
Organism: Zeus faber; assembly: GCF_960531495.2. Classification (NCBI taxonomy): domain Eukaryota; kingdom Metazoa; phylum Chordata; class Actinopteri; order Zeiformes; family Zeidae; genus Zeus; species Zeus faber. Next base: position 11,576,852 of record NC_137208.1, on the reverse strand, counting down.
CCATGTGTACGGTCAGGTTTGCAGAGATCGGACATCGTAGAGCAAACATTATTAGTAGCTAACCTTCATTCATACCTGTGCGGTTCTGAGGGGGAAGAAATATGAAGCAGCGCGCAACTTCCGAACACCTTGTAAATGCCAAAATCTGGACCTCGACATTAGGAGAGACAATTTCATCCGAAATCCAATCTAATTTGATGCCTTGTTATTCACTTCCGTTTTCTTTCCCAATGCCTTCAACTACTTTAGACCATATCAAGCCGCCGGTTTGAAGATATCATTTTCGCCTTTGGGCCTGTTCATGAAATATGGGTCTTTTTTAGAGTATTCAATCCTCTCAGATGAGCAAAACTGTCCAATTTCAGTTTTTTTTTTTAATTTGTTATTTTAATTGTCCACGGCCTTAACCTGTGCCATAGCTTTGAAAGCTGTCAGAGGGTTTGCAGCAAAAGGCTGATTTTGGATTGAAGGTCAGATTGAGGGATGGAGTTGGCAATGAATACCTTTTACAATTACATGCGCCCTCTAAACACAGATATTTTGGCAAATACAATGTCGACTGACTTACCATAGTGCGCCGAGAAGATTGCGAGGAGTTTTGCCGTTTGTGTTCAGTATTTACTGCCCACTGTGCTTCAGAGATGAGGCTAGCAAGCTGGCACCATCCACCCCGCATACGGTGCCTCACATGTAACGTAATAAATACTGGACACACATGCGTGGAAACAACTACTAATCTTTAAGACAAGAGCATATTTAGCGATAAGTCAGTGTTTTTGCGTTCGGTGGGTGGGGTGGCGGAGGGATTATTTGGCTGCATACAATCCATAATAGCAGAGAAGAAGAGTTGCGTATCTCAAACTTGGTCAAAATATCAGTCAATGTTTTCCCCCGGAAAAAAAAACATATACATCATACATATTGAATAGCAAGTGTGTTTTGTTGGGGAAAGAATATCACTGTTATTTTTCCTCTTTTACACTGACATGGTAACAAGTGAGTGGAGAGGGCGGTAGCCGCTGTCCATGCATTTAAACAGTGACACAGAAAGCCGAACATAGAAGCTCACATCTTGGAGAAGAAAACAGGTCAGTCAAATGTCTGCAGCAGTACATCGCGTCAAACTCTCTTTCGAACGGACGTTGACTTGTATTTTTTTTTTTTTTTTTTTTTTTTTTTAAGCTTTTTTTTTTTTTTTGTGTCCATTAAATTTAAATGCAGGAGGAGACCATCTCGACAGAATAGGAGTACATTTTGTGGATCACATTCAGATGCGTCTGCTCTCGTCTTCTATACTTCGACATTGTTAACTGCATAAAGCCTGGTCCATGTCCGGGCTGGGGAAGAGAGAGGGCAAGGAAGAGGCTGTCAAGTGTGTTTGGGGTGAATTAAATGTCACTATATATAAACAAAAAACAAACAAACAAACAACCAAACAAAAAAAAAAAGTTGTGTTTCAACAGAATCCATTTCAATTCAGTTCATATTTAGATTTAGGCACTCGCAGCAGCAGCCGGCGGAATATTGTCATATTTTAACACTGTAACTGATTGAGGGCAAATGAAACCTAGACAACAAGCTTTTTACTCAAATATTTATAGGCCGAAACATTACGATTTTCCCCTTTTTGGAAGTATTCCAAGTTTCCTCCACCAGTAACCTCCGCCAAGGATATTGTTGCTTCTCCCCGGGTTTGTTTTTTTTTGTCCATTTGTGATCAAAATATCTAATTAACAACGGAATGGGTTCTCATCTCACGTAGATAGATCTGGTCATAGGATTTTTAATTTTGCTTTCGATGCACAAGTTATTCCCTGCAGATCTTTAGCATCAGTAAACAAACTAAACAAGTGGTTTGTAAAGCTAGAGCAAAATGTTTTTTTTGGAAAACAATAAAAATAAAATAAAAGATGAGGCAAAAGTGCAAGTTGTTTTGGCGTTGTTAACATGTGTACAATCATGAACCACACCATTTTTTATATGGAGAAAAATTTAGGGTGAAATGAGCACATCATATTTGAGGCGTTGCCTTTTTAAAAGCGAGGCAGAGAGGTTTTTATTTTAAAGCAGTACATCACTTTTAAAAGATTGTTAAAGGACAGGTATTAGTATACGCTTATACCTTTACACCGTGGGTGAAATAATATTTATAGACAATTCCAAGTGACAAACTATGATAAATGTACTTTGAGTAAATACAGCTACGGCTTGCAAAGGGAAGACTATATATAATCCATCCAATTTAGGGAAAAGCGTCAAACCAACCTGTCTCGATGGCTTGGGCTTCATTCGTCTTCCACTGCTCGGCAACGTCGTTCGCCAGGGGATCGTCCGGGTTGGGAGCGCTTAATAATGCCTGGATTGATAGCAGCACTGTGCGGATCTGTAGGGCCGGAGACCACTTATCTACGAAGGAAGCGGCAGATGGGAACAACAACTTCAACTCCAGTGAAACCATGACAGAATGCCAGCGACACCATCAGGCAACATCGCCCTGCACTCGTACATTTCGACGCTAAAAAGGTCTATATAAAGCCACCTCTGGGTACCTATAAAGAAAATGAATATTATTAATTTGTCCACCGCTAAAACAATAGAGACCGTTCACTAAATCAGTCGCCGTCTTGTGTTATCAAGTCATGAAAGCCGTAGTTATAAGGTGAATGGAACTACGTGACAAAACAAACAGAACCTCTTCATTTTGAACAGGAGGGGTATGAATGGTGAATTGATCTATCTTACATCTCCCCCTTGCACTGTAGACAAAGTGTTATTGTCCGTAACCGGATAGATTTTTGTAAATAGGTACTTTGTAAGTCGTCTGGTCACCCGATTCCGTTCTCGCGGTTCTTTCCCTGGAACATTGAGGACCTTCGGATGCGCGTTCTTACCTTTTAAAATGTCTAAACAAATTCTGCCCAACTTGTCCACGTTGGGGTGGTAGATTTTGGTCATGAATCGCACTTTAGGGGCTGCCATGGGGTACTCCTCTGGGAGAAAGAGTTCGAGTTTAAAGGTGCCTCCTTCGAAGGGGGAGTCTTGGGGCCCTGCGATGACTACGTGAAAGTAGCGCGCGTTCCCTTCGTCCGGCTCGGCCTTGATTCCCGGAACAGGTTCCGCCAGCAACCGCTGCGTCTCCTGGACAACAAAGGAATGTGGAGGAAATATGTAAGCACACAAAGAGGAAAGCGAGCTATTCTAATATGCACAACAACGTTTTATATGCGGGCAGTCTCTACAGCTGCAATAAAAAAACGATAAAAAATAAATAAAAAAAAAAGGAAAACGGCAACATTTTCCCCCTAATTTTGACGGTTTTCATTTCTAAATTTACTCCCATCTCCCTGAAAAACACCTCTAGTCCATGAAGCTGCCCTGCCCTTCTTTGAGCGTTTGCCAGTGGATGAGCAACAAGCCCAGGTTCATTCTTGTTTTAGAAGCAAGACTATGATTCATTTTTTAACAGTACTTGTGACTCACACTTATAATTGCCACTGTATACTCAACATAAGTAAGCGATCATCTCATACTAGCAAGTTATTCAGTTTGCCACATTAGTGTAAGTATATCCTTGACCACAGTACGCTGAAATAGTACGTGAAAAGTACCAGGATGACTTAATATTTCGGGTGAAATATCGTAGTAGTAGCACACTACGTGGGCGTATCCCACAATGCATTGTGAGGGCAAGACGTCCGTTAAAGCTTCTATGTAGTGTCGTCTTGACAACCCTCAACGTGAGAAGCCATGAGTCTTTAAACCCATGCTAAAAAAAAAAAAATGGGAAAAAGTACAAGAGTATGTATGCAATTATGAACATAGCAAAAGTCTTCTAGTCGTCACGCCTACTTAGACTTTGTCTTCATCGCAATAATATCACCACAGAACCACCCCTCACTAACATCCCAAACACTTTGTTTTGGACACAAAGTGTGTTGGGAACAGATCATGACACGGCGTCAACAGGCAAAGCAGGTCAGGTTGTGTGATTCACAGCGCTGATTCCACCTCACACGCATTGCTGCACGTACACACATAGGAAATGAGCAGCTGTGAACACACCGACGGTTCTTACCAAATCTGGAATCTGTGAATCCATTTACCTTTAACAGGGAGATTTGGATTTGACTGGTTCATACATTCAAATAATACAAGCAAATTTAAGTTCTGGGAAATGTACGTGGTCATGTTGGTGACTTACTTGCAAAACTTTCCATTTCCAAACTTGTTATTTTCTATTTTCATTATTGCCAGTTATAATGTATTTGGTATGTTGACTCTGTTGAAAAGGGCCCAAAACAATTGTCTGGATTATTTTAAGAATTATTTGACAATTGCTTCGAGTAGTTGAAGACTAATAATCCAAGACAAATAATCGTAATAATAATTATTTGCTGAGGAATGAGCATCGGGACCAGAACTGTCACAGTTTTCACATTATCACAATTACTTGAGCAGATTGCAATCTTTTTGTTTTGATCTTGATTTAAGGGGAAATATAAAGCAAGGTTGCTAATGTCACCAGAAATATTAACATAAATTAGAGTGAGTTTGCATCAGTTGGGTTGAGGAAAATTGACTCAATTTTTTGTCAGTGTCGTGTCAGTGTTAAACGACTGGGCTTCTGCAATCAGCGGACATATATTGGTGCAGTTCTTTATTATTATAACGCCATACTAATTACACAATTATGACACCATTACTAAGCTGTATTATTATTATTAGAGTGATAATCTATTTTCAAATTCTTATTATATCATTATTGTTACACAATCCAGGGCTGGCGAAACACGAAAAACGAGACAACTAAATGGTTAACCGTGATTATTTGAACGACGGTAAATCGTAACTACTTAAACGACGATTAATCGCCAAGTGAAACGTCAGTATCGTGACGGATCCCCTCGAGACCCTGGGCGAGGCGAACTCCATGCACCGTTGAGCTGTAACCGCGTTGGCCACGAATAAGTTCGGAAAACCGGAGCGAAGGGAGGGAGGCGGCGGGGGGGGGGGGGGGGGGGGACGGGCGGAAGTCGCGCACAAACGTCGCCCTTTCTGGCCGCTAGCTAAGCCGCGCTAGCCGGGCTAACGTTAGCCCGCACGCTGGGGTGGGGACCGCGCACGTGCCGACGCCCCGGCGAACGGGCCGGTGGGGGGGGGGGGGGGGGAGGCGGACGGGCGGCGCGGCGAGGCGGACGCTGCGCCGCTCGGCCTTTACCTTTATGATCCTGCGGGGCAGTCCGGCCATCTTGCGCTAGCGGTTTTATTTTTAGCTGTGGAGTCTCGGTCCGCCTCGGCAGTGGATGGACTCGGTGGGTACTGGGGCGGGGCGACCCACACGCACTTCCGGGAGCCGCGGATGACGTCGGCGGCGAGGTGTGACGCCGGGAGATGTAGTCAAACCCGTCCGGGTGGAGCGTCGCCGCTGATCGGTTGTCCCTTAGTGTTGGGACGTTTTATGTTCATTGATTCTACTGTATCGAATGATCGAAATATCTTTTGGCCAAGATTTTCCAGGTGGTGGTTCAACTCCAAGTATTACTTCAAGTAATAGTATGTTTTTTTTTCTATTCTTTATTTGTATTACTTTTATTATTATTATTATTATTATGTGCTGTAACACCACCATTTCACACCATAAAGTATCTTTTTATGTATCTATAAGAGTCTTTCCAGCAGGAAACACACAATGCCAACGATTGACTGGCACTCGTAAAAAAATAAATAAATAAAAAAACTGAAGAAAGAAGAAAGAAACGGTCTTTAATTGTCACACTCCACAACACATGCTTGCACACACACACACATGCACATGCGTGATGGTGGCCGGTGAAATGGCTCCTCTGCTTTTGACCCATCCTGGCTTGTCCTTCAAAAAAGTGTACCTTTTAACTGAAAAGTGCCATTTAACCACATACCAGCATAACCATGACAACCCAGCACCATCACAAATGATATACAAGCACAATTAGCAGCTTTATTTTTTAATAATATGCATTTTATTACATAATCACAACTAGAAGACAATAGACTTCAACACTTTCTCAGCTTTGCCTCTGAAAAGGTGCCCTTAAGCTACCGGTCTTTGGGTGGATTCTTGTTTTTACGTCTCATGTGATACCTGTGAACAGCCGGACAAAAACAAAATATACAATCACAATTCAACCCCAACTGAAATGCTTTGATTGGCAAGCCGATGTGCCGCTTATTTTCATGTGACATGCGCAGAAAATGGACTTCCACAACGCACCCAGACTCCTCCTTGCACTGCTCCTCTCTTTACCTCTTCAGGACCACCAACCTTTCCCTGATTTGAGTTGGTTTTCTCCGACACCACTTCTACCTACTTTGTCACCCGACATGGTCTTTGCTCTGCAAGCATCTGTTGTCAGTTGTTCTTAATTCAGGCTTCGCTGAAGGTGACAGATGTCCAGTTGATACATGTGTAGTAAACCTTGAGCTCGTCGACGATTATGTCGAGTAATGTTAGTTTGTGATCTCGCTGGTAATGCAGGGTGTTGTAATGAGAGCGGTGGTGGATGGATCACCAGGTGGACTGACTATGCATAGCTGTGGTGTTATGATTGGGATTATCCTTCGCGTGTCGCCCTGCATCGCTTGTGGCGAGCGCTGTTTAGCTGCGCGGTGACTCTGTTGCCTGCACTAGGTGTGGCGGGTGCAGGCCCGGGCTGTGGCGCAGACTCCGGATGCGTCAGGTATTTTGACCTTGACTTGCAGTGACCGCAGTCTGTGTTTGGACTGAAGAGAGTGTCCTACTGATAGTGCACCTCTGGCTGCCTGCCACTGTGTGCGTACCCTGCTGTGTTGCTGCTGCACCAGCTTTTCAGAGCGGGGGACGGGTGTCTCTTCAGTATTTCTAACCCTTTGCTCGCTCTGCTCTATTATTATGATTGCTTGTCATACTGGTCCTTTCTGATTTTAGTTATTCTGCGTTTATCATTTTTGAGCCTTGGCTAAAATGCTGTACTTTACTATTGTTATTTATGTGCGATGTTAAGGGCTTTACATGAAAACATATATCAAAACATATATTTTAAATGCAATGATCCCATGATAACTTCAATCAACGCAGTGTCCCGATTGTGTACTTACTGTCCTTTGGGATACCAGCGATGTTTGGTGGTGAAAAACATCTTGCTCAGCTCCTCTATCTCGGACCCTTTCTTGCCTCTCAGCACCTCCTTGCTGAGGTGCTCTTTTATCACCTGGTCGTGAGTCTCAGCTGCGTTGCTCAGGGGATCTGGCCTTTCGATGGCCTGCAAAAACCAACATGGGTTACGGATCCTTCTAGTAGATTTCTCTTTTCCTGGACATTATTTGACAATGGCAAGTACACAACTAGAAAGCACAGTCTTACCTGGGTGAGTTCATATGGAATGTCAACAGCGGGATGGTAGCACACAATAGTCATCCCATCGGATGTCGCACCAATTTCGACTTTACTGAAATGAACAGATTGGAAGGTAATGCTTTATAATTAGAATAACACAATTTGAATAAACAAACAAAGCAATGGCATTTGCATTGTACAAATATTCAATTTGTTTTGTATATCCATTTATTTTGTGAGATGTGGATAGAAAATACAGACGAAGTGTGGGAACCATTTAAGGAATATTTGCATAGCTACAATGTTAAAATGTACCTTGCTGCTTAAAATTGTCCCACTACATTAAGTGTCAGTATCTAAATTTTGAAATTGCAATGCAGAATGAAGGTTGGCGTACCAGTTGGGGTCATCAACAGAAGGACCAGCCACTTGTGACTTATGACAAACTGGCACCAAACATGCTGCAACAGACGACACGACAAACAAGTGAGATTATAAATCATGTAGTTATTAAACTTCAAAAGTTACAATATAATAGAGGTGTTTTTTATGACAATCTGTAATCTGGAATTAGGGAAACAAAGGAATCTGATTCCTTTGTTTAGTATCCTACGTCTAGTATTTCTACACCTTCAAAAAAGTAGAGAAATAGTGGTGAATCAGGTGTATAGCCCAGCCAAACATTGGATTCTTCTTGCGCACCTCATCTGCCTCCAATACCTTCTGTTCTGCGCACCTTCCTCTCTTACACCAACGGCCTGCATGTCCTCCCTCACCACATCCACAAACCGTCTCTTTGGCCTTCCTCTTTTCCTCTTGCCTGGCTGCTCCATCCTCAGCATCCTTCTCCCAATGTAACTCTCATCTCTCTCTACACACGTGTCCAAACCTTCTCAATCTGGCCTTTCACTTTTCCACCAAACTGTGAAACCTGAGCTGTCACTCTAATGTACTCATTCTTAATCCTGTCCATCCTTGACACTCCCAATGAAAATCTCAACATCCTCAACTCTCACCTCCAGTTCAGCCACCTGCCTTTTTTGTCAGTGCCACCGCCTCTAAACCGTACAACATGGCTGGTCTCACTACCGTCCTGTAAGACCTTCCCCTTCACTCTTGCTGGAATCCTTCTGTCAGAGATCACTCAGGACACTCTTCTCCACCCACTCCACCCTGCCTGTACTCTCTTCTTCCCCTCTCTCCCACACTCTCCGCTGCTTTGGATGGTCGACCCCAAGTACTTGAACTCATCCGCCTTCTCTACCTCCAGTTCTTGCATTCTCAGCTTTTCGCCGCCCTCCCTCCCACCCATTCAGTGACATGTATTCTGTCTTACTCCTGCTGACTTTCATTCCTCTTCTCTCTAATGCATGCCTCCACTTCTCCAGGCTCTCCTCAACCTGCTCCCTACTCTCGCTACAGATCACAATGTCATCTGCCAACATCATAGTCCACAGAGACTCCTGCCTGATTTCATCTGTTAACCTGTCCATCACCACTGCAAACAAGAAAGGGCTCAGAGCTGATCCTTGATGCAATCCCACCTCCACTTTGAATGCCTTCGTCACGCCTACTGCACACCTTACTACTGTCCGACTGCCCTCATACATATCCTGTACCACTCTTACGTACTTCGCTGCCACCCCCGACTTCCTCATGCAGTACCACACTTACTCTCTCTGCACCCTATCATACGCTTTCTCTAAATCCACAAAGACGCAGCGCAACCCCCTCTGGCCTTCCCTGTACTTCTCCATCAGCCTTCTTAAAGCGAACATTGCATCTGTAGTACTCTTTCCTGGCATGAAATCCTACTGCTGCTCGCTTATTTCCACCTCTCCTCTTAACCTAGCCTCCACTACCCTTTCCCATAGCTTCATGCTGTGGCTGATCAACTTTATTCCCCTGTAGTTACCACAGCTCTGTACATCTCCCGTATTCTTGAAGATAGGCACCAGTACACTTCTTCTCCACTCCTCCGGCATCCTCTCCCTTTCCAGGATGGTGTTGAACAGTCTCGCTAGGAACGCCACTGCCATCTCACCTGAACATTTCCATGCTCCCCCAGGTCTGTCATCTGGGCCAACTGCCTTTCCACTCTTCGGCTTCTTTAATGCTGTTCTCACCTCATCCTTGCTAATTTGCTGCACTTCTTAGATCCACTATCCCCACATCGTCCACTCTCCGCTCCCTCTCATTTTCTTCATTCATCAAAGGGTTTGCGTTTCCAACTCAAAAGTATTCAATCTAACCGCATATTACGAGACATAAATCTAATAAATTACTCTCGAGCACAAATGTTCCATAATAAGGCGAAATCATGAACCGGGAGAGATGAGTTTGTCCTTTGGGAGATGTTGACCTTTCCAAAAACACACAAACTATTGTCAACTATCCCACATCACAGAAACCGTCTATAATTACGACTTGCTCGCAGACTGGTTTTGCTTCGTGTTATATTCGTTTCGTTTACTCTCGAAGACTCATGGTACTCACCGCGTGGCCGTGTCAGACCTGCGCTACTCGAGAAGCGCGAAACGAGGCACCGTAACCGGCACAGGTGACCCGACGCCATGCCGGGGACGGAGGCGACGTGGTGCGACACGGTAACAGCTCCGGGTGGACGCCTCAGCTCACAAAAAGGTTCCGCCGATGCGCCAGGCTGTGCGCGCATCCCGCGACGCGAGAGGGCGCTGTTTTGCAGTTGACGCGTATTCGACAACAGCTTGTTGCCTTGTGATAAAATTCCATTTACGACTGATATAGTTGAACATGACTCTCCCTTGAAAGAGTCGAAATGTGTTCTCCAAACCCGGCTCAATCGGAAAATTCGGCTGAATAATAACGATCTTTATCATGGGGATACAGCAATTTGGGGATAATTCCTGATTGTCATCAGCCACAAATTGTTCAACTGATGGCATAACATAATGTTGGGGTATATGAGTAACGGTCATTACTATATGGAACGGTTGTGACCTGAAATCACCCAGAGGTTCTGTGCGGTGACATACTATCACCCCGCTTTGTGGGCACAAAAGCATTCAGGTGTGTTTTTAAACACACGGACAATAGTAGAGAACGCCACTTTCAATAACCCTTCACATGTATACCTTTTAATAATTATATTTTACATAGGAGCACAGATCAGTGTGTCAAAAGTCATCTGCCTCTTAAGTGTCCACTCGAGAACGACCCGAAGACGCCGGACGCTTGGAGCCCTTGGTGGCTTCAGCCAAGATTTTAGTAATAGGTCTCGGCTCATACAGACAGATTGATGGTCCAATGCAAAGACACCGTAAACAGTAAACAGTAAACAGTTCGGTGGACAGGGAGGACAAGGGAACCAGGGGCCATGTATCTTTGTGGATAATCATAACAATAAAACACAGTGAGCCTTCCAGAACTCTGAATACTTTGTAAATTGACATTTCAAAATATATTTAATAAAAGATTATTTACTCTGTACAAATAACTTTCGTTTTATTACTTTGATATAAGTCAACTCTGATCTCACAATAAATACCCACAGTAGGGTGCTGTGGGTATTTCATTTTTTAGCTTCAAGTTCTTTCTTGAAATGAAATTCCCCATCAGAGTTAACAACTTGAGTAAGTAACACACTACGAGCATGCGTTATTTAGCCATGCTAAATAGTCTTTTGTTAGAGTAAGGTTTGTTGTAAGTCTTTCATTTTATTTTCCTTGTCTTTGACCACCTGTTCCAACAGGAACATAATGCAGAACCCACTACTTCCATTATGAAATAAGCAACGTGTATGAAATTGGGATGGTAATTCATTCATGATTTTGTTTTGGTCTCCAAATCGATCTAAAGCGGGTCACTAGGAAAATTCCATCTCTGCTGTTCTGGTGCTGCTGGATCCTTCTGCTGCTGAAGTGGTCGGCACCAATCGCTGTCGGCTGCCAAACACCTGGACCACTGAAGCAAAAAAAACCGAGATAGAAATAAGAATTTTGCAAAAAAAAAAATATTTAAATTGGTATTTATATAGATATTAGATGATTGGCATTGTAATGTAAGTCAGGAATTACATTGTTCAATCTTCAATCAATAGGCACATCAAAAATAAATCTCATATCATTCAACAGTGCTGTTGGAGAGGGCAGACAACGATTTTCTTACAACTTCAACCGCACACACAAAAAAAACACCCAAAAAAACAAAAACAAAAAAAAACAAAAAACAACACAAACAGACTACTCAATAAAAATGGCTGACGCAGGGTTGACAATTCACAAACACACATTCAAAAAGCAAACTAAATTCTATAATCAAAGTGAGAAAATGCAACAAATGCAACGGAATGCTTCATCCAGTGTCAATTAGGGATGCCACGGTGATTTTTACCACCGGTTAATAAACTCATGCCAACACAGGTGTTACTGGTAACACCGGACATTTTACAATGGGGGGGGGGGGGGGTCCCGTTATGAACAGTGCTGCTTTTTTTGTCTTCGGAATAAAATAAAAAGTAAAATAAAACGCAGATAAATAAAATACATCTAGAGAGAGGGAGATCGCAATGGAGAGGGAGACGGGTCCCAACCTCAACCTGATCCAAGGTCTTCCAGAGCCTTCTTTCTCTCCTCTCTTTCCGTGATAAGTGAAATCTGACTGCGCACGAAGCAGCCACTTTCACTTTTGTACACGCTTAGTATTTTATCATTTCAAATCTTTTATTGGATGAACGTGGGCGCTGTTACGGGAAAATCCATGAAATGTGTTTCATTTCTATTCGGTGGGATTTTTTTATTTATTTAATTAAAATAAATAAATAAATAAATAAGGCGACGGTGGGGGCGATCGGCAAGTTATGTAATCGGTGTATGCCCGAACACCGTGTAACACCGGTTACCGCGGCAACCCCAGTGTCATGTGATGTGATCGGATGTAAACAGTACCTGCGGCAACGTCACTGATATCCCAAACTCTCAGGCCTTCCCTCTGTCCTCCAAAAGTGTACACAAAGGGCAGGTCTGGGCAGCAGGCGGCACAGAACAAGATGCCCTGAACGGAAACAACAAGTTATATCAGGGCAACACTGAAGAAGAAGTGTCTTCAAATTAAAGTTTATTGGATTGCATGTTATTCCCACTGACATACTTCACACTTTCGATCGTCCGCCTCTTGTATGAAACAGATGTTCGGGTGTTATTTTGAATTCTTTCATTTCATATTCGCCCGCTTGATTTGCCGCTACTACGACAACCTGATTTGACCTGAAGTCATACACAGTTACACAGTGGAGGGGCCTCAGTACTTACCATCTTCATGTCCCTCGAGTGCACCAGGTTGGGTTTGTTGCCCAAAATATCCCAGATCTTAACGTGTTTGTCCTCCGATGAGGTGACGAGGCAACCTTTAATCTGGCTACTCAATTCCAAACCTGTGCGGAAGAAGAGACTGTTGATGGGTTTTCAAGGGCTAAGTGCCGGACGAGCGTGACAGGAGCGCAGGTTTTATCCTTTCGTTATTTCCTTCTCCTTCATCTCACCTGTGACTTCTCCGTCGTGCGCCTTTAGTGTGAAAACTGGTTTATCCGAACGTGCGTCTAGACAGTAGACGAAACCGTCCTCCGTGCTGGCCTGAAACAACCACGGCTCAAGTTAGCTACCCATCTCAAAACGACTAAATCCAAATTGTTTCTGTCGTGTCATCAACGTCAAACAGCGTCATTTTTTTACAACAGCATCGTCCTCACAATTGTCTTTTTACAAATGTAGGAAACATCAGAAATTGGATTCAACGTGGTATTAGGTCTCCAAAGTGTTAAGTGATATGTAAATACAGTTTGGTGCAGGGCCCTTTCAAGAGGCCACACTCCCTAAATGTCCCCCCTTAACATCCCCTCCTTCACAGTAAAGAGTTGGAGGCGACGGCCTACCAGGAAGTTGCACGGTGAGAAATGGTTCCACAAAACCCGCTCCACTTGACCGCTGAACCGCCAGGTGCGATTGCTTGCGTCTGGGCTCCGACAGTCGTACAGGATCGCCGACCTTCAGGGGAGAAGAACATAATTTGAATACATAATTTAAAAAAAAAATTGTTTTATCTAAAAGTAACAGTGATGCTGAATGACACCGACTTATCATATGATCCTGATATGAGTGTCTGAGCCTCAAAGGGGTGGAATGCCAACGTCTGAACCTGGAGAGAGAGAGAGAGAGAGAAAATAAATAAATAAATAAAATAAAATAAAATAAATAAATACATAAATAAAAATAATTTGGATTCAACGTGATGATCTAAATCTATCATAGCAGATATTCTTTACACGTTCTGAAACAGTTTTTCCGCATCACATACCTTGTCAGTGTGTCTGCGCAGGGTGGTGACCGGTTTGCCCTGAGACAGATCCCAGAGCAAAACCGTTTCGTCTGCCGACGCACTGGCCAACACATTCCTACGGCCGGAGGAAGACCACACAGACACACACACACACACACACACACACGTCCATTTAGAATAAAGTTATATCTAATTTGTTGCCTAAAAGTGTAATTTTAAAGTGATTACTGACCTCACCAACTTATTCCATGATAAGTCTAGTACTGCATCTGTGTGTCCCTCGATAGGTTCAGCTGCTGCCTGGCGACACATGTAATACAATTCCTCACTGATTTCCCCCAAACACAATTGTATTCACATACACGCATTTACACAATATGTGAATTCTTTTCTACCATAGAGGAGAGAAAATTCCACCTTTTTGCCTTTTTTCTTCTTCTTGGAGGCCTTTTTACTTCCCAAGGAGAAGGCGGGTTCCAAGCAGTCCACCACGTCCAGGTCCCACACGTCGATCTGAGGCGTCATGTTGCCCACGGCGGCGTAGTTTGCTACAAACACAAATGCAGGCAAGCAAGCTCAGGTGTGGGACGTGAATCTTTAATATTGATGCAGAAAATAGCTGTGAGGAACTAGACCCACAGCATTCATGAAGGAACTCATTAAAAACTATTAAGCATTATAATGCTTCAATTTGGTAAATAAAAAATGCATGGACCCTTGTTCAGTATAGAGAGGAGAAGTTTTCACACGTTGCAGAGCAGTGTGCAAATATTTAAGTTGCTTTTCCTTTCCAGTTCAGCTCATTTTATCGAAAAACAATTGTCACACTGCCGGTTTGGAAACAGCATCACCTAATCTGCCACTAGTACAATCTACCCAGAATGTTGCACCTAGACACCAGATTTGAGGAGAGAGGAAAAAAAACAAACAAACAAAAAAAACAAAAAAAAACAACAACTGCAAATACAAATGTTTTCCTGAACTGGTAGTGGTCTGACTTGCATAATATCAGCAAAATGTAAATGTATTCATATTGAAAACATCCTCATCAAACGCCACCTACCAGGTCCTTCAGCTGGATTGGGGTCAAAGTTCAACCACTCTATACACAGTGGGTACGCTGGCAGCAGAATATCATGATGCACATAGAGAGAATCCTCATCAGAGTTATAAACTGTAATACAAAAAAACAGACAGTTTTAAATTTGTAGAGAAATATTGCAGCAGCTTCTTAAGTGTCCATGATTTAGATTCAGTATATGGTGTCATGTTAAAAATAGGAATATAATTATTTACTATAGATCTCCAGGTTGCAGCAGTCTTTCTCTGCCCGGCCCGCAAGAATAAGGTTGTCACTGGGCTTGATCTGGAAATCCTCTCTTTCGTACTGGTCCTTGAGACAGAGACACATCGCAAATCAGCATCATCACAGAATTAAGTCTGTTTCGGCAAAATTATATCACAAGATGGGAAGAACGTACTGTGTCTTTAATTGTGATATAAGCATCCTCTTCATTTGAGCTGAACACAGTGAGTCCAGCCAGACTGTCTCCCAGATTTGACGTCACTGTAGAAGATGGAGGCAGTCAGAGGATTATCAACATGAACATTTTCACCCCTTAGTTCTCTCAAATGGATTTGTATAAAAATTGATGATTCTGGATTTCATACCACTGACCTATGAATTAAGTAGACACATATAAATGCTACATAGCTGCATGCTGGGAATATCTTCTGACACATATTTCAATTCTGGGAGCTGTTCTTGGCAAAACTGCTTTTGATGAGCCAGTCGGTTGATAGCGCAACGATATGTGATGCCATAAACTTCAGCAACAATCAATTAAAAAAAAAAGTGTTATCTTATCTCATCTTGTATTCAACAAACAGGCACATCAAAGCCTGTTCTGTGAATTGTTAATCCATCACCCCAGTTGATAAATGTATTATTATTTTTATTATCTTAACGAAAAGAAAAACAAACAGGAGACATAATCTTCCTCACCTGCATCCTCCTCATCGTATCTATCCAGGCCATACTCTGCCAACTCATCTTCTTCCTCCCCATCTGCCTTATTCTCAACCAGCTCTCCCTCTGGGACGCCAGCAGCCTTTGTCCTGCCATCACTTAACTCCTGCTCGTCACCCATGTCCTCGTCATTCTCCTCCTCATCCTCAGCTACATGTTCTCTGATGATGAAAAATAATTGTCAGTTTGATCTGGGATTGACATCTTGACATCAATGAAAAGGGCTCATTAGTAAATTGAAGCTTCCCCATTTGAAAAGAGTTTCATCATGAAAAAAAAACCCAATTCAGGCAGCAACAGACTATGCTGCATTCTTTTCTTGAAATCTAAAATAAAATCGCATATTCTTCCTTTAACAGTTTGGATACTTAAAATCAACTTTGGGTTCAATGCCAACAATGGTGACAGCAGATGACAGGGATGGTTATCGCTAAAATACTTAATAGGGTAACACTGTTTTTCTGAATGAGGCACTTTACTATTAGAAAGACAGGCACAGAAACTTAAACTTCAAGATGAGTTCTGGTTGCTTATATAAATTGTTGCTTATTATTTATGTTTCATCTATTGTACAAAAGTGATTCTGATCTCATTGACACATGGGCAAACGTTATTACTTATTAGCAACGCTTAGAATCATGACATTAATATATTAAACACATGTGTGCAGGTTAATATTTCATGCATCTAGAATAATGACAAATATTCTACAATAAATAATGACTTTCGGTCAACGTACCCCAACTCTTTCTTAGTTTCAGCAATGATGCGCTGAAGTTCCTCTTGGCTCAACTGAACCTGGGATAGTAGAGAACAGATTAGTTATTCTCAACCTTTATTATATCAAAGACCCTCAATTTGATACGCTTTAGGCCACAGATTTGATAATTATATATAGAGACGTGAGAACTTTTTTATTGGTATATATGAACCAATATTCCCCATTCAAACTTCCATACCTGTATACATTACAGATAGAGATAACAGTGGAACTATGGCCAAAGCAGTGATTATTGTAGTAAAAGCAGTCTTTCTCTAACGGTGCTAACGTTCGACAAATTAAATAAGGGTGTAGTGTAACTGTTATTTTAAAACTCATTTTTCTAGGGAGCCCCTGGAAGGACAGCTTAGGGTCCCCTCGGACAACCACCGATGTAGATAGCTAATAAGCACAGCATCTAACAACCGTGACTAACACTATATTCTAACATTATGCACTGTTAGTTGTTTTAGTATTGGATGTGGTAATTAGCAACGTAAATACAGTTACATTGAAGAATGCTAGACACAACTATGGAGCTAATTAAACTTTCCAACATCATATAGTGACTCATATATAAAGTACTTTAATAGTAATTACTGATGACTACTATTTTAATGACACTACTGATTAATACATGAATAGATAAAGAGTTACCTTACTTTATTCATTACTAAGTTATTAAGAGCCTCAGTGCCTTTGCCTTGTTGACAGTTTAGCATTTCGGCTAATGTTAGCTAGTAGGTAATGAACTCACTAACAAACGCACTTACTTTGTCCGGCGTTCCTTTTGAAACGCCTCGCCGCACCCACTCTACACAGGTCACCTGCGAACTCATTGCTTGACAAATTGCTTTTCAGCAAATTCGACATAGATAACAAAACAGACACGTTGCACGCCAGACAGCCCGACACGACCGACTGGCCACACTGCGTGTGTCTCGCACGCATGTGTGGTTTGGTCCTTCGCGGTCGCCGTCGCGCGTTGATGACGTGGTCGCGCCGCCGACTGACGCGCTGCCTGATCAGATGAATTGAGATTCAGTGATCTCGACACGTTCCACTGACAACAACCCGCAACTATCTGAGAGTTTATCAAAACAAAGGTGTTTTTTTGGGTTTTTTTTATCGGAAACTGTGAGATGCTTTGGAAGCCCTTTCAAAATGAAGCGCGCCACATGTTTTTAGAACAGGGTTTAATGGTAAATATATACAAAAACAAAAAGACAAAAAGTTTTGCATTAAAAAAATAAGCAACTTTGTTTTCATGCATACGTGTTAGCGAAGGTACCTTTGGTTAAACACAGGATCAGTGACACCTGGACAAAGTGGTATTAATTCACAATATAAGTGCATCCATTCTGCATCGATGAAGGGCTTTGTTGCCACACAATTTACCTGAAGAATGGGGGCCATGTTTCCCTCCACATGACACAGGGTCAGCTCTAGTACAACATGTAAACAGACCAAGTCACCAGACGCTGCATTTCAGATTGCTCCATGAATCAGACATAAGAACTATTCATGAATATTATATTGACTATGTTGACAAAAGTGTAGTCAGAGAATCAAATCTAATTCAAGAACAAATAACGTCTAAAAAAATAAAATAAAAAATGAATTTTGTGGTTATCAAAACATTTCCACAGATACTTGTAACGATAATACTCGTCGTCCAATTCGTCCAATCTTCTAAATGCAAACACAGTGTTCTGAATGCAAAATACATTGGGAATATTGATGGAGCGTTGCACACAAAGTTTAAACATCTCTCGCTTCTTGTAATACTGGTCGACAAAAACAAAACAAAGCGTCCAACGGTGCTGGATATGTCTCATGGCTGGAAGCGACCCAGCTCATTGGGATGAAACGCAATACTTACAAGAGAATGCACACAAAAAAATGTATGCACTTATGGCTATTATTATTATTATTATTATTATCGAAAAAATTTAAACACACACGTGTTCTCTTATTGACCCTTCAGCGAACGTCAAGATAAAATCGAAAAAGGGCGGAAAGCAGATCTTTGTGCAAATTCATGCGGATGATACTGATGGAGATCGTAACAAAATATGTTGATTGATAAAAAATAAAATAAAATACACTCGATAAAATACACTTCTAGGAATGAAGCAGGGCCGGCCCTAGCCTTTTTGGAGCCCAGGGCGAGACCTGTAGAAGATGCCCCCCCCTTAGGCCCACACTGCTCACCTCACCACTCCAACTCCACCCAACCTGCCCTCTGCTGCTCCCAGGAGGAAATTTAGTTTCAGGGACCTTTATTCCTGCATTCTGGTGATTTTGTACACAAGTAAATAACAAAATAACAAGGCACAAAATACATAAAAAAAAAATAAAAATCTAGCTTTCCTCAAGTAAAGCAACAACAGCAACAACTTTACGCTGTATTTGACTTTTTTTTTTTTTTGTTCACCATTTTTAATTTTGATGACACATACCAATCAATTTTCCGCATTTTTTGGGGGTTTTGTTTTTGTCTGTATTTTAGTATTGTGATGCTGTGTGTATGTATGTATGTGTGTGGGGCTGTGTTGTGTAATTTGCATCAGTTCATCTTATTGGGGCGAGGTGATCATAAAAGAGGGTGATTGGCCGAGGTGATGAGAGGGCGGATTCTGGTTTGTCCTGTGCAGGGAGTATGCGGACGGAGAATAGCGAGGGAAAGGGATGTGGAGATGTTCACTTGGTGCTGATTGTATGGCACTGAGAAAAAACAGCCGGATGAAGAAAAAAAAACATTTCTATAAAAGGGTCACGGCCATTGTTGGTTGGGTGGTCGTTTCCGTCTGGACACCTCAGCCCCCAGGGTGGCTGTGAGCCACTCGGCAGAGAATACAACCGGGGTTCGCCTTCCAATGAAGCTATCGTCTGGGTCGCCTCCACTGAGTCCTGTCTAGTTAACGGTGCCAAACGCCACAATATTTAGCATCGTATCGGCCCCATCGTCAAGCAGCACACATGGAAACAACTGGTGCTGCCGATACAGTCCGCCCCTGGTTGAGATCTGAGCAGAGTGGCTGATGGCCAGTGGGCACATGACAGCTGGGCAAAACCAAAAACCCATATGGGGGCGGGATTTGTATTCCATATATTTTTACATTCTTCATATTTTGTATGCTTAAAAATAGAATTCAAATTAAAAATTTCTTCCATCGTTTTATTTTCTTCCATTTTTATTTGCTCTCCCCCCATGGATGATTGCCGCCCTAGGGGAAAGCCTATATGGCCGATGCTCAAAACTGGCCCTGGGATGATGAGAGGGCGGAGGTACGTCCAACTTTTGCTCTTTTTCTTTTTTTTCCTTCATGCTGACTGCTTCCGATTTTTTACTTTTGATGATGCTTTTTTTTATGTGAACACGTTTTGTATGAGCCCGAGATGAAAACATTTTTTTCTGTCATCCTGTTTTATGAGACAGTCCTTAAATACTCAGTTTCTTCTCACGCTCGTGGCTTGCTTTTTGCCGTTTTTCTTTTTTTCTTTTGTATTTATGATCAGAAATCCAGGTCCAGCATCTCGTTGTCCATGTTTTCCTCCTCCGTGAGTCTGCAGATCTCGTCGCCGGCCGGTTTCTTACTCTTGGTGACCAGCTTGAGCTTGGCCTCGTGGAGGATGACCTGCGTCAGATAGCGCTCCCTCTTGATCTGCTCTCTGACGGTTTCCGGGACATCCGGGATCATGTACGACAGTAAGAACTTGGTGAGGTAAACTATGTGCTGCCGAGAGGAGGAAGACATCAGAGCAGTTCAGAGACGCAAAACTACAGATGAGTCTGAATTATTTATATTATTTATTAATTTTTTTAATTTTACGATATTATTACTTCTATACAGGAGAACAGGCTTGAATTCCTCCACAGCGATGAGAAAGACTGATGTCAAGTGATAGGAAGTGTTTGGCTGCAGTCAGTGACACTAACAGGTGCTGCAACGCCTTATTAATATAATTTAAGGTGGTAATTATTTTTTTCACATCGGTGTTACGGGTGTTTTATCACAATTTTCATTACAAAAATGAAATATTAATAAAAAATCGCCTTTGCCATTTTACGGCACATGTTTTTCTGAACATACTGAAACCACTAATATAAAAAAATGGTATACAATGAAATGGATCTATTTTCAGAAGGATTACATTCTAAGTCCTTACATACCTCCACAACAATGATAAAAGCCAGTTTGGCAGCGATCACATGCCAGTACATCATTGTGTACTCGTATTGCCGGTGATGGCCGGGTGGATACCGGAAATCTCGATACCTAAAAAAGGTAAACAACAGCTGTTGCCTGGCAACAAAGAACAATCTGGAAAAACATCTGCAAAATGTAATTTCAGCTAAAAATCCAACTACAATTCAACTAAAACCATCAAACTAGGCTAGATTTTTTTATTGGCCAAAGGCATTATGCATATGATTAAGATCATTGTTTTTACTAACATGTAATTACATAAAAATCTGTTCCATTTTATGCAATTTAATTCATAATTGCTGAAAATAGCGGATGAAAGAAAGAGGCTTTTATTGTGAAATTAATTTCACAATAAAAGTATAGAAAACTATAGTGGTCATATTATGCTTATTTTGATATACAAATCTATAATATATAGATAATATAAAAATATAATATATAATAATTAATTATGTGAAAGATCTTCCATTTCAAAAGTACATTTATTTAATAAGAATTCACTGTTGATCTTTTTGTGTTATTACTGTATATGTATAGGATGACCTTTAAAAAATGGATAGAGGATAGTGTTAATTTTAAAAACAAAATTCTATTCAGTTCTTCGCTTCCCTGTGTTGCGTACCTGCAGGTGGTGATGCTGCTGAAGCGGTACGCTGTGTTGGGCTGACTCCTGTTGGAGAAGTCGTTGATGTCGAAAATGGACAGGGTGCTGTTGATGTATCCTTCCAAGGTGTGCTCCGGGTGTGTGCCGTACGGGAACATGGAGAAGGACCAGTAGTACACCAAGCGCGGGATCATGTCCGAGGTGAAGGCGATGATCATCGCCTGCGGAGGAACCAGGTAGCCAGGAGAATGTAAGGAGCTGGGAATAAAAGGCTAATGAAGCTTGCAAAAAGTCAAAAATCTGCTGCTGTTAATGAATGCTCACCAGGAGGGGCATAAAATTCTCATACTTCAGCTGCTTTTAAACTTCTCATTGTTTTCTTTTGTACATTTTTACTGCTGTGATGGACTTTACAAACAGACTCTCTGGTGAGAAAGGCGAGACAGCGTCTTTACCACCTCAGGCAGCTGAGGATATTCCGGGTCTCGGTGAGGATACTCAAGTCCTTCTACTCTGGAGCAGTGGAGAGCATCCTGACAGGCAACATCACTGCCTGCTTTGGGAGCTGTACTGCTCAGGACAGGCCGGCCCTGCAGAGGGTGGTGCGTTCAGCTGAACGTACCACTGGAACTACCCTCCCCCCCTTGCAGGACATATACACCAGGAGGTCTAGTAGCAGAGCCTGCAGGATCATGAAGGATCCTCATCACCCAACAACGGACTGTTCCAGCTGCTGCGGTCAGGCAAGCGCCTCCGCAGTCACACAGTGAGAACAGAGAGACTGAGACTGAGTTTTTTCCCGCAAGCCATAAGAACTGTTAACGCTGACCTCACCAGGGGTCCTCACTGCGCCACACACATAGGCTCCACTACCTTCTGAACTGTATATAGCATGCTGTACCGCATACTGTGTCACTGTTCTGGGTTGTTCGGTGTTACCGTATTGCTGCGCCGTACTGTTGTATACTTTGCTGTATTATCCCACAAACACTACCTCACTTTATTCACATTCCACTTTAATGCACATATCTGTATATACATAATTGCCTATCCCATATACATAAGTCCATCCCATATACGTAAGCCTATTCCCTTTATCTATTCCATTTAATTTAATTTAATTTTATTTTATTCTATATATTTTTATTTTATTCTACAAGTATTCGACTTACTGTATTACTTTTTAGGAATCAGTTAGTCGGTCTAGTAGAAAGAAATTTTCCTAGGACATATTGTGTGTTATCACCGGGAACGTTGCATTACACTGCATATTTGTATGAAAGTATGTATAAGTATGTGACAAATAAACCTCTTGAATCTTGATTGAGTAGCATGTGGAAATAACAGTAGCCTCATCCTTGTGATGAGTCACTTTTCAACTCGTTGGAACTTTCAACCGTGTGGAATGCAGAGAGAATATATTAAAAAATAATAATCTTCTTAAATAATAATAATATATTTCAGAAAATATATGCTGAATTTGAAACATTACATGTTGAAGTCCCTGGCTATAAAGTGTACGCTGTGGTTCGGTGAACACAAAAACGGACAACATATTTTCTGGAAGGATTTAAGGTCATGGAAAGTCACAAGTCACAAGTCTTAATTTCTTGGTTAAAGTAATCATTAACCATGGAGCTGCAGATTATCCTCTTGAATAACCTGCAATTCTACTCTTAAAGTTGCACATATTTTCTTTTAGACCTAAATTTTGACCTTTCACTGTTAAAGTGGTCTTAACAAGAAAAAACACTTCCTCAGAATGCCATGTACAGTCATCTGTTTTTCATACCCATACATCATCGGGAGGAAATGAGTCACTTACATTTGTTGCCACAGCCAGGATGGCCACGCCCTGCAGGATGGGCTGCCAGGCCCCGATGTCCTGGGCCTTCTCCGGGACCACGCGGCGGAACTGGGTGGTGATCTTCCACGCGTCCACCCGAATCTCAAACAGGTTGTTGACCAGAGCCAGGACTGGGGCCAGGGGGAAGGAGGCCACGAAGAGCGTGACAAACCCAAACTGGATCACTGTGGGACACGAGAAGACACAGCACTGGGTGTCAAGCTCAACATGGCCGTGTGTTACATACGTGCTCTGACATGCCTAGCATTCCTTTACTATGTAAATAAGCTCTAAATAACATGGACTCCAGTGCACATAGTGAGAAGAACACCTAATGTATACACACAAGCTGAAACACTTTTCTTTGGGCTGCTCCTGTTAGGAGTCGCCACAGCGGATCAAATGCCTCCAATACCTTCTGTTCTGCCGACCTCCTCCCTTACACCAACCGCCTGCATGTCCTCCCTCACCACATCCATAAACCTTCTCTTTGGCCTTCCTCTTTTCCTCTTGCCTGGCATCTCCATCCTCAGCATCCTTCTCCCAATGTAACTCTCATCTCTCCTACACACGTGTCCAAACCATCTCAATCTGGCCTCTCTCACCTCTCTCACCACCAAACTGTCCAACCTGAGCTGTCCCTTCTAATGTACTCATTCTTAATCCTGTCCATCCTTGACACTCCCAATGAAAATCTCAACATCCTCAATTCTGCCACCTCCAGTTCAGCCAGAGACAGACAGCCACCTGCCTTTTTGTCAGTGCCACCGCCGTGTATATTTTAATTATTTATATGTTCTTATTATAATTATTATATGAATTATATTTTTTATTATTATGAATTATTACGTATTTATTAATGTATCTAATAATTGTTTTTTCAAGATTTATTTAATTTGGTATTTATTAATTTCTGTATATATTGATTACTGCATTTTAACCGCTTGAATTAACCTTCTATATTTTTTGTTACCATATTTCCACATAAAGGATGCACAGCTTGTGGTCCTACATTTTTTATTTCATTATTTAAACAAATTGCTGAATCGATAAATTAAAAAACAAACAGCAGGCTCACCCATCTCCAGATACTCGTAGAACAGTCCTAGTTTTCCTATGGGCTGCAGTTCGTAATCCTGCTCCCAGCGAGGAACATTCTTCTCCTTGCCCGCGCGGGTGCAGTATCGGAAGATCAAATTCTTCACCCACCTAAGGAGGAATAACAGGTTTCCATCGGCCCGCGTTCTGAACTGCTGCTGTCATGGTTTCATCTTCCAAGCCAACAACCAAAAAAAAATGCACGACACCTGCACAAATCAACCAACATCACTAAGGTATTCTAACTATTGGCTTGGTTAAAATCTAGAGGAAGAAGGATCCTCCGTCCCTCCAAAGTGGTTATACACTCCAGGACTGCTTGGTGACGGAACGTCATTTGTTGATCTAAGATTTTGCTCATTTTTATGAACTTCTGCAACAAAACCCTCTCAATATTCCGAGTACGTACGGCACTAAGACCTCCTGGATGTTATTCCAGATGGCTTTTCCTCCCATGATGACAGTGAGCTGGGTGGTCAACTCGATCAGACAACCACCGGGGTCGCACTGCAACGTAAACCAGACAAGAAAAAGGTCAGAGCTGGAGCAGGGAGAGTAAGTCAATTGTTAAGAAAATGAATGGATCGATTTATGGCTACAAAGAGAGGATAGCAAAATAGATACAAAAAATAATAATAATAATCAAAATCAAATACATTTTTATTTTTAAAGTGATTTATAATGGTCAGGAACAATTTTAATTTAATTTAAAAATAGATAAAATTGATAAAAGAAAAGAAAATGGGGGCAGGAACTGGTTAATAAGTAATTGAAATCCAGGGTGTAGTGCTGTTTCTTGACCACAGGGGGTGCCAGCGCTTTCAGTCTGGGGGGGATGCTGATTTGTTTAACTTTGACGTAAAAACCAAGCAGATATTTTGTTATGCACAAGTCACCGTACCTCCTCGTTGCGGTACTTTCCGAGCCAGTAGACGGGGTTTCCGGGATAGCCGACCACTTTCCCCTTGGCAAAGGCGATGTAGAAGCAGGAGGAGTAGTAGTTGACAAACTGGAAGAGGAACATCTTCAGAGTCAGACTGTTCTCGTACTCCGTCTTGGTCCGGGGAAGCTCTGGTTTTTAAGTCACATAAACAGGGGATCATATTGTTGTTAGTACTTTCAAAAATAAACCCAACACAATTATCTTTTTAATTTAGGATAGACAGACAGACAGACAGACAGACAGACAGATCGACAGATAGACAGATAGACAGATAGACAGATAGACAGAGAAATGGGAAAGTAGAAAAAAATGGCAATATATGATACATAATAAACCTAAAATAAAACCAAAACAATAGACTTTCTGTATCAACAGTTTGAAATGTAAAAGCTGGAAATTTTTGCATGTATGCATCAATATATTTATATGTATTCCGTATCTGTAGAAGATAAAATGAGATAAGATGAGATACACAATATTAGTCCAGAGGGCAAACAACTTCCAAAACTGTAAAACTCCCAAACGAGTCTTGCATTTCTTACTAAATTACAACTGCGTAAGCGTGTGCCCACCAAAGTCTGTGATCCAGATGGCGACCCTCTCGTACAGGATGTTGAGCACCATGATGACCACGAAGCTGATGATGGAGGCCGTGACAGAGGTCGCCATCTGCGGCGTCACGTACTCCTTCAGCGGCTCCAGCTCCTTCAGGTCCTGGGAGCGGAGTTTGGCCGAGAAGGCGAAGAAGACGGCCAGGCGGTACACGATGATGGCCACCACGGACGCCAAGATCAACAGCACCTGAGGGGACGGTTCGAGACCACAAGGGCGGAAGACCCAAAACAGCCAGAAAAGAAGAGTGAAAAAATAGAAAAGAAGAGAGAGCGTCAAAAATGGCGGGGAAATGACAACTAGTAACCTGTGTATAAGGAAAAAGGCATAAAAGAACATCAAAAAATGTTGACATCAGAAATGTTAGCAGAGATCCAGCAAATCTCTTACCCAAAATAAGACCGTCCCTATTCCCAAGGATAATCGAATACACCGTCCACACTTTGTGTATGGAACCTTTTCTTTCACCTGGAACATCGCACAAGAATAATAAATAAAAAAAAAACAGTTAACGTGACTTTTGAAAAGACCTTAAAATCAAAGATTAAAAAAAAACAACAACTAAGAGATATTGCTGCTTTACTAATTGACAGTGGATAGTTATGATTTATATATATAAAACTTTTTTTTCTAAATAAAACAATACATACAGACATACCTAGAGCTAATCTTACTAAACAAAGTGAAGAAACTAAAGGAAAACACATAAAACTAATATTTTCCCGCCGTACCCGTGTGACGGGGTTTATCCTCTCGTGGATGCACTTGGCCTCGTACTCCGGACGCGGCTGCTCTTCCTGCTCCAGGAATTCCACCGTGTCCCACTGGTACTCCAGCTCTGCCTGGTAGCGCTTCCAGAACTCCAGGAACAAAGTGACTGAAACGGAAAAAAAATATCCTTTATTAGACTCAAAAAAATACAAATAAATATATATATATATATATATATATATATATATATATATATATATATACAGTAAAAATAGATTTATTGTAAGTATATATAACAATGAAATGGAGTCAAATAAAAACTCACCCCAGACTGACATAAAAACAGCAAACACCAGGGTACCAAAGTTATCAAATATGCAAAGTTTCTGGGAAGGAAAAAAAAATAAAACACACACAAGACATTTGCATCAACCTCATGCCGTTAATCACTATTTATACAAAAACTATTGAAAGCCGCTGCTCCAGTTGTACCTACCTAAAGTAGCGGGAGAAATATTTAACTATTCACAGCTTTCAACTGTGACACTTTGTGACATATTTAAAAACAAAAAACAACAAAAAAAAAAACGCTCACCTTTGAAGCTTCACACGTGCTGTTTAACCTCCAGTAGTTGCATTCCTTGTCACACTGCGGACACATCACGATGGCTCCCCCGATCTCAGGGTCACACACCTCTTTGCTGAACCAAGAAATGAAGTTACGGCGCAAGAAGTGAACAAGAGTCAAGGACAAAAAGAAGGACAACTCTCGGGTAACTGACCGAAGTATTTTTTAACTGCAAGAAAGTGAGAACTTTTATTTATTTAAAGCTATTTAAAGGTAGGTCTGAATACATTTTCTTTTCCAAATTCTGACATTTTTTTTCCCATTGATGGATCAATATTAATGTTATTTGCTCCTCTCGAAAATTGTAGATCCTTTTAACCAACACTAAAGTGCACGTTTATGCTCATTGGAATTAATCTTGGACTTCCAAAATTATTTTCCCTCAAACTTTCCAAGTGTAGCTTTAAGGACAAAAAATGTTTTCCACATTGAGCAAAAACATTCATTTCATCAAGGTCATAATCTAGATGACCCCACGGTTACTATCACACGCTCTTGCGACATTGTTTCTCCAACCATAAAAGGAATTGTACGGTAAAGTTGCAAGTAAACAATGGCATTATTTGCAGAATAGCAACTCATCCCAAATAATTAATATAATAATGTTTTATATATAAACAACACTTACATAGTCAAATAGTGAATACTTTTTAAATTCTTTATTGTACTTAAACGTTCCTGCTATCTAAACATTAGACCATGCTTCTCCCTCAGAATGGCTTTAATGTTGTTAAATAAATTTACACGTGCTTCTCTGTTTTCTATCTCTGGATGTGATCGAGTTGATCGAGGCAACTTTAGTTTCTCGTGTTTTGGGATGAAGTTCAAAGTGCAGCGTTGCGAGTTAATGTGTCTTTTTCCAGTCCCAACACTGCTCAAAGCCCACCCGATCTCCCAAAAAGTGTTCCAATTTATTAGAAAACCACAAAGCTGCAACCCCGCCCACCCTTACCCCTCTGTAGTATTAGAAGTTTTTTGAAACATTTGAAACATTTTTACTAAAATGATACCATTATGTCAATCGTGAGGATTTAACATACTTTTGCATTATATTAATGACATTAGCTGTCGTGATCGTACCTCCAAGTGCTTGTTTCCTGATTCCTGTATCCGTAAATGAAACAGCCCAGACCCACGATGGCGGCGAGTGCCAGCATCAAAGTGTAGAAACCCAGCCAGGCAAAATAAATGCCGATCTTTTCCCCATAATACTTCCTGTGGAAGAAAAGAAAGGAATCAACTGAAGTAAGAAGTCACTTTGAATGCCCTGGAGATCACCTGTTAAAAAGTGCAAGAAAGTGTACATGACAAAAACTTCAAGTTTCCACCATTTATAGCACAATTTTTAGTTTTAATTTAATAGGTTGAACACTGGTTGAAAGTTTAATAGGGTTCATTTGTTTCGCCAATCTAGTGGATTGTCTAAAAATATATTGAGAAAGCAATTGCAAACCTGTCCAACAAGGAACTGGGGGACTAGTACACAATGGCAACCTCTTATAGTGATCACGTCTGTCCGGGTGAAATTTATCACTACCAGCGGATGATAATTATAACTACATTTTTTTTTTTTTTTTCCGTGCAGATTACCATCTAATGGTATCAATGGCTCTATGGGGTGCAGTTTTTTTTGTTTTGTTCAGTTAGAAAAAGGAGGAAAATATATACACCTAAAATAAAAACACATTTATGTGTTTTTATTTTGAGAAACGGGGAAGCGCGACGGAGCGGAGATCGCTCCCTCTCCATTACGCATAAACGCCACTGCTCGACACCTGCCCGTTTTCTGAATTATCAGTCTGAAATACACTTTAAACTTAGAATAATTGTCCAACAGGATTTAAAGTGTTTAATAAAAATGTAAAATTGTAGCACTGGCAAGCCCTGGTGTAGCAGCACCACTGCAGACAGGTTACCATGAGGCAAAGTATCATGGGATTAAAGTAAAAAAAAATAAAAATAGAATTACTGTAGTAAAGAAAATACATTCCATATGTTGTCATGTATGAAAAAACCCAAAAGGAACGCTGTAAGCGGACTACTTGATTACTATAATCAAGTAATTAATTATCAATTAGGCAAATTATTTAAACAGCATTTGTATTGGAATGATTCTGTCCCAAGCTTCTTGATCCATATAAGTGGTTGATCAGTGTAACCGTGATCATTATAAGCGATTTCCACTGTAGTGCTACCATTTTTTTACACCAAAATTAGCGTGTATGCCCAGGTTTTTGGAATGTGGGTAAACCCGGGTGTCATGTTTCCGTCAGAGCTGATCGGATCAGCGTCCTTCGTCCCGGTACTGAAACCCGGGTGTAACCATTCCCATTAATAACAAATGCCAGACGTAAGCGGGCGTGAGCGGGTTTTTGGTGCAGTGGGAAAGGGGTACTGGCACTTGAGTGAACTATTCTAAACTCCTACCCTTGTGAAGTAAATAGGAAGTGAGGGAAACACCAAAGTCCCTTCACTCTTTGCTTGATGTTGACATCTAATGTACAAACAGTATTTGAGACCTTTGTTTTGTGACGTGACGCCCAGTTACCTTATAAGATCCAGTGGTTGCATTTTGTAGAAGCTTTTGGGATGCGCCCATTCCTCGTAGAGCAGCAGCCGCTCGTTGGGGCAGCCCTCCTCCTCCGACCGGACGTTGAATCTGCACTGAGTTGTAGAAACGAAGGGAAACAGATGTCCTGTGTGCGTCAGCTGATATAAGCAATTAAGTTACACGAGCTAGTGAGGCATGCGAAGAGCTCAGCGGTGTACAGCGGTTCATAAACAATTTTTGACAGAAACGTAAAATGCAAAATGAAAGCCGAACATGCTCTAAAAACAAGATCAAAGTAGATCGATCCACTGCTATGCTGATGACTGCCCGTTAGGATCATACGGCAGAAATCACGATACATGATTCAAACAGATTAGCGCACGTGCCTCACTTGTCATAAAGACTTCTCAGCGGTTAATAACACGGAAAGTTGAATTTTGGGCAGCTGTGAGAATGAGAGCGCGCAAACAGCCGGACTCACATCGTGCAGAGGATACGCAGCCTTGTACACTCCTCCGTCCAGCAGCTTGGTGATGCCAAACTTCTTGATCTTCCGTCGGGTTTCGTAAGGGGCTCGGCTCAGGATGTAATATGCCTGACGCAAACAAGAGACATTACAAAGATCACAATGACATTCCAAAGGCACCCTGCTGCACACAACCGCTCAAGGCGGGTCGACTTATTTGACGACGCGCTCTTCGAAAAAGCGATGGCGTCTACGGCACTGAAGGGAAAACGGACGGCAGAACTTGCCATCCTGCTCCTCATGGACTGCGTGAAGAACTTGTCCTTCTCCTTGACGTAGAAGTACTCCTCGTGGTCCTTCTCGAAGGGGGCGGTGAAGAACTCCGCCTCCTCCGTGATCATGTCCTTGCTGGGGTAGAAGAACTTGGTGACGCAGGAGAAGAAGCGCCAGGGCGAGGGCTGCAGGGAGAGGTCGTTGGGCTGGATGGGCAGCTTGATGTGCAGCACCTCGGCGTACGTGCACAGCTCGTCCCACGGCATGTGCACCTTGACGAACATCAGCTTGTCGTCGGTCACCTACCGGACGGGAGGAGGGGTGGGAAACAAATGTTCATTTTCAGTCGCAAGAAATGGGTGATAGACACCGCCATTCTTTCCGGTGTGTGTGTGTGTGTGTGTGTGTGTGTGTGTGTGTGCGTGTGTGCGTGTGTGTGGTTAAAGATAGTGCCGATAATGGAAGGGTAGGAATGGCCTTTGTTGCTTGTAATTCATTTATTTATGATGTTATCCCCACAAAATCACAACTAGTTAATTAAACTGAAATCTGCCATGACAACTGCCATCCGGAATGAATATTTTTGTTTAACAAAATGTTTGCTTTTTTTTTTACACAATGATTAGAGCTTTTACAAATTCAGGTTCAGGTTGCTTCAATTATACCCGTAGGTTGATTTAGTTTGCAGTTGAGAGGTTTGGCGTTCATCATAAACAGACATTTTAAACAACACATCGACAATAAACGTGATACAATGCTCTCAAATAGGCCCTGGCCTTTCCAGAAATGACCCGCGTTCAAAACGGCCCCCTTCACAGCCAAACCCAAAAGGAGATTTTAAAAGAGAGGCTTTTCGACTTTCTTCTTCCGCAGTTCAGCTGGACCTTGGTGTCACTCTGTGCCCCTGCTGGGCTACTTACTGATCTTGTGGCTTCCAGCTCCATCCCCATCTTCATCAGGCTGGCCTCAAAGTACTCTCGCCGTCGCTGGGGAGAAAACAGGAAATGGTTTCAAAGCTCACACACACACACACACACACACACACACACACACACACACACACACACACACACACACACCCCCCCCCGGCCCACTCCTCCCCCTCTCTGAACAGAGAGATGATTTAATTTCGGCACTGGGCGTGGGCCACTGGAGTCTGATGGATGACTAATCTCTGTGCTGAAGAGTAAGTAGACCGATCGTCGAGTGAGGTCCATGGATGGTCATTTTAATAAAGCGCAACAGCGTTTCTCATTGTAGAACTCAACGTAACTCCCATTTTGTTGTGCGCCTCCTTCGTACGTCCACAGAAAATTGTAGTCTTTGGAATGATAAACTGGAGAGGAAAGCCAAAGTAATACACCGCCAAGGATGGACCCTGAACACAGGCTGGAGTGCAGGTCCGACAAATAATTCCGACTTTTGGTTCCGCATCCAGACTTTTGACTTTCAGAAATTTGCTGTGTGTATTTTAACCTTCATTATTTACTTTGGGTTAAAATGCTGTTCAGATAAAAGGATGTTAAAACATTTCTACTGAAATTTTTGACAAGGAGTGGAATTATAGATAACAGCTTAACAGTTAGATAGATAAAGATATAGACTTTAATAATAGTTCTAAACAACCTCAGCATGGCTTTTGGCACAGTTGATATTAAAGTGGTTGAATGACTAAAATGTACTTGGAATCTAAGCTTGAGCTTTATTACTATAAATTATATGAATATCTACCAACTGTGGTATATTTGGAGAAGTGCTTTTTTAAACCATCTTCCTGACAATAAGTGACTGTTGATTGCACTTAATAGTGGTTGTCCTAAATGACTCCAATTAACCAGATAGAGTTTTTCTGCAAACTTCCACATAAAAAATGAACCAAAACTCTGCTTAGTAACGACAACTTCTGCCATTTGGAATTTGGCACAATTTTGGCCCAAATTTATGCGGGTTGGAATTTGGAATTAAACTGATTCATTACACATACATCACATTTTGATCACGATTACAGATGATGGTGTTCATGATGACGGGATAAATTATCCCTGCATAGTTAAGAGTGTCTGAAATGTCAAACACGCTTGGTGCTCATTAGTCTCATACAGTATATGTGTGTATGTATGTGACAAATAATCTCTTGAACTTGAACTTGAACAGTAGCAACAAGGGAAGCAGCTCTCGCAACGTCTGGCTCCAGGAGAACTAAGCCACGCTGTGGGATTAAAATGCAGGATTGCTAAATGCTCTATGGTCTTAAAGTCACTGTTGAAATAGCTATTAAGCTCTGAGTCACATTTCCAAACACTCCTACTATGTGAGTGGGCAAATAGAAAAACTATACATCAAGCTTACTTAACTGACAAACATGGCCGTGCATCATCAGACTTTTTGAGTATTAGCAAGGACCGAAAGATAAATCACAGAAATTTAGAAACTAAATGTGACTCTAAGGTCTTCCAATAAAAAGCCATTTTCCCTGTTGTCCCACCCATTGCTGTCACATAATGCCAATTTCGCTCAGTCCAGCCTATTACGCAGCCGTAGTTTTGGAAGTAGCTGCACAACGGAGTGGGAAAGCGTACATTCATAAGTGGATTCATAAGATATTTCTTGTTTAGTTACATTTATTTTGAGAAATACCAGTATGGCTGGAGGTAATCCAAAAACAACAACAAACGACGCATGTCGAAGCATGTACTGTATAAGCATAACATATGAAACCAGAGAGAATACCGTAACATCCAATAATGTATTCCTTCATTTTAAGCTTAAAAAAAAGGTTTGGAAATAGTGAAAGAACAGACTGAAATGTAACTGAGTATCCCAGATGTGAGTGGATCATCTTCATATCACATCTTCTTCTGAGGGGCAGATACAAGAAGCTGCTTTCAACCCATTACGGCTCTTTATCCTTCTCTCCCGGAAAGACACATGACAGTATTTTCCGTATTACTTCAACTGTCAAATATTGTGGTTCAATGATGAGTGAGTTTCCAAACCCATTCTCGGGATGTATGGTATTGTTTGGCATTATACCAGTAAAAAGCTACCTGCCCTTTTCGAATCCCTATTTCCAAACCACTTGAGGATCACACTTGCAGCCTTGCAGGTATCCACTTCCACGCTTCATAGATTTGAGCATTATATTTATCACCGGCTGGCCACAAGATTCAAGATTTTTTATTAGTCACATGAATACAGGTATGCAGTGAAATGAAAAATGGCAGTGCCTAGAGAGAATGTGTACATTTTTGTTGCAGCAAAAACAATAGAATTTCCAATTTAACAATGTAAAAAAAATGTAAAAGGTGTAAAACTAGAAATAGAAATGTGGACTGTATAAACAAAAACAAAATATTGCGTGCAAAATAGATAAAATCAAGGCACACAGGACACACCTGGCTGTGGTACTGTACGTTCAGTTCAGAAACTGAACTGAACGTGCACTGAACATACAATACTATATTAAGGGGTAACTTATGTTTGTCTCTAACTCCAGCTCAGCAATTAAGAGTGGAATCAGGAAAAGGAGTTTTTTTTCATATCCTGCTGGAACAATGGTTATTAAAGCAGTAGCACTCTGATAAACCCAGCAACCTTAAAAAAGCGGCAAAAAAAGAAGAAATATTTTCGCAAGATGCTTTCCGAGGCGGCTCCAACCTCTTATCAGTTACAGTGGAAAGTCAACACATTCCACTTGTATCTAATGGAATGTTTTCATCAGACATGAATATTTCACTATACTGAAAATATGGATTCTAGTAGAAGTTAAATAAATATACATATTTCTGTGCAGCGTATGTGTAGTATGAGTAAATATTAAGGATCCTAGGACTAGGCCTAAAGTAAACACAAAAAAGACCTCCCTTGGTAAACACGAAACTCAAGCTTCATTAGAAAGATGAAAGAAATATTGTTTCTTTATAGACGCCTTCATGGTTATCTGGGAATTCCTTTTGTGTTTCAGTTTGACCGAGCACAAATCAAAAGAAAAACCCAAATTTACGATCAAAAGGCCTACCTTCTTCCTCTGGAATGCGTGCCTCTTCTCAAAGTCCTTCTTGTCTTCGTCCTCATAGACCAGAACGAAGTCGATCCTCCTCACGCCGTCGTTGAAGAACAAGGAGTCGGGTTTGTCGTTGAACTCGGCCTGGGGACAAAAACGGGACTGGTCGGGTAAATCCTCGTCCTGGAACTCACACTCCTCTTCCTCCATGATGTTGTACATGATGTGTGAGCTCCGTCTCGCAAAGAGTCTGCGAGAGGCTGTGTTCTCTGAGTAAAGTGAGCGATGAGGGCAGTTTCAGCAAATATTACGTTACGCGCTCCCTCTTTGCAAACAGCATGTTTGGGTCGGAGACAAATTAAGTTGGCTGTCTGAAGGTTTACTTCGGAAAATCTCTCTCTTGACAAGTGGGGAAATACGATCGGTGTATATGAACTGGGAAAGTAAATATCCACCGATCAGCTACAACATTAAAACCACCACTAATAACCACTAATATTTACTAATATCCCCCACGTGCCGCAAAAACAGCTGTGACCCATCGAGGCATGGACTCCACAAGACCTCTGAAGGTGTGCTGTGGTATCTGGCACCAAGACGTTAGCAGCAGATCCTTTAAGTCGGGAAGTTGCAAGGTGGGGCCCCCATGGATCGGTCTTGTTGTTCCAGCACATCCCACGGATGCTCGATCCGATCGGACCCTAACCCCGCCCATCCACATGATGTAGAAGAAAATATGACTCATCAGACCAGGCCACCTTCTTCCATTGCTCCATGGTCCTGTTCTGATGCTCACGTGCCCATTGTAGGAGCTTTCGTCAGTGGACAGGGATCAGCATGGACACTCTGACCGGTCTGCAGCCACACAGCCCCATACACAGCAAGCTGTGATGCACTGTGTGTTCTGACACCTTTCTATCATTGCAGCATTAACTTTTTCAGCAATATTTGCGAATGATCTCTTCTGTGGGATCGGACCAGACGGGCTAGACGTCGCTCCCCACGTGCATCAATGAGCCCATGGGCGCCCATGACCCTGTTGCTGGTTCACCGGATGTCCTTCCTTGGACCACTCTTGGTAGGTACTAACCACTACACACCGGGAACACCCCACAAGACCTGCTGTTTTGAAGATGCTCTGACCCAGTTGTCTAGCCATCACAATTTGATCCTTGTCAAAGTGGCTCAAATCCTTACGCTTGCCCATTTTTCCTGCTTCCAACACATCAGCTTCAAGAACTGACTGTTCACTTGCTGCCTAATATATCCCACCTCTTGACAGGTGCCATTGGAACTAGAGGAGCAATGTTACTCACTTTACCTGTCGGTGGTTTTAATGTTGTGGCTGATTGGTGAAGGTAATTAAATTAACTTCAAACTTTTTGATAGTTTTAGAAGTTCTAGACTAAAACCAACCAATTGGGCTCACTCACCTGTTCTGCTTTGGCCATGGACGCTCCTTCCTGTATAGTTTCATACGTTGGTAAAAACTCCTGTGGGTAAACTGTAAAAAGACACAATGCAATGTGCAATTTTACTATTTACAGAGCATCAGCATCCTCTATACAGTCTGTGCTAAAAACCTAGATCATAGCAGGAAGATGTGTGGTTGTGATGCCATGCATAGTTCCGTGTAGAGTGAAGGCATTTGAAGACTGAAGACTTTGAAGAGTTTTAAAGAGTTTTAACATTTCTTTAATGTGAATAACAAGCAGCATTGCCCCATTCAATGCCAGTTTTACAATGTGAAACGCGAACATAAATCAGGGTGAGTACATGGATATTCAGGTATGTAATGGAAAAAAAAATACATATTAAAGAACATAAATCAAAATTACCGAACCCTGTGGGGGCCACAGACCCTAGTTTGGGAACCCAATGCATTCTCCCAGGATCATTGTTTCCCCCAAACGTCACCTATTAGGTGGCACAGTGCCACCACTACAAGGGAGTCTGGAAATGAGATATAGTTGTGTAACAAGTATTACTTCATATTTTACATAACAGCCGCAACATCATTTTGTCTGGCAAGTCCTCTTACTTCG
The DNA here is from genome assembly GCF_960531495.2 of Zeus faber. Lineage (NCBI taxonomy): Eukaryota > Metazoa > Chordata > Actinopteri > Zeiformes > Zeidae > Zeus > Zeus faber. The sequence goes on along the minus strand of NC_137208.1, from coordinate 11,540,406 downwards.
GTGTAGTGAAGTAGGGAACGTAAGACAAACTAAGTAAAGGCAGATGCTGTTTTCCAAACAATGGCCACAGAAACACCCTGGAAAAGGGGCTGCTGTTACGCCCCTGTCTCAAGTGCTGCCTGCTGAACCCAAATGCAGAACACAACAGACGCTCAGGAGCAAAGGATCAAGGGTTTATTGCTAAAAACAGGCCGGGGTCAAAACCAGGAGATCGGTCCGTGCAGCTAACAATCCCAAAGGGGAAGGTGGAGGGGAAAGTCTAGTCTAATCCAGAAGGCGGTAACTCGGACCAGCGGGCAAGGATATTGCACAGCTGGGTGGAAGAGACTGGACAGACACCGCGAAAATGAACCGGACCGGGATAAAGACAGGCCGAACCAACGTCGACACTGTCACAATGCTATGATGTCACAGTGCAGACTGAGGGGAAAGCCGATTGGGAGGGGCAGAACTGTAGGGAAGACCAAATTTGAAATGGCAAGAGAAACAAACAGGATAAGTGAAAGAAAAACAAATGGCAACCCAACTTGTGACAGAACTATAACAAAACAAGGAAAAACAAGGAACAGACACTAATAACGAAACAGGGCAGAACCATGATAGCTGTGGTCTGTGCCAACGAGTCTGCCCACAAATCCTCTATTAAACAAATCGTAATGCACATTATAAATCTACCATCTACCAAGGAAAATTTACATTAAAAAAAATATCTGCACTCTGGCCCGCATGTGTGGAGAGGACTTAAAAGGCTGTCAATTATTTCATGTTGAACTTTTTATTTTTTTAACTGAGTCTGAAGTGAAACAGACCATTTTGGTGTGTTAATATACTTCAACACGTTTTTCCACGTTTTTTGGAAACTAGTTTCCACTCCTTGCAGCCGTTCTTCCGACTCCCTTTGCTCCCTAACAACAGTTGGGCAGCTCAAACAAATAAGGAGGGACAACATAGTGACCGACCAGAGTTGCTCGGTCCAAACGAATAGGAGCAACACTGAGAGCCTACAGCAGATGTTATAAAGGCGTGAGTAATCAGCCATGCAAAATGTTATTTATATAATTATTAGGTTGCAGTGAAGGTTCTCAGGATATACAGCGCATGTCTCTTGTCGCACCTCTGGTTCCTGGGGCAACTGAAGTTGTACGGCTTAAGGGCCGTGTTTTGAGCGTAAAATTAGGTCGCAAGGTTATTTTGATCTCACTAATTGGCAGGATAGCAGCAGTGAAAATTAATATTCTACCAAAAATGAACTACATATTTTCAATGACCCCAGTCCAACCAACAGTGAATTGAATTGAATTTAATCAACTAGCAACACGACAGAAAACAAAGACTGTGGAGGCCTAGCAGCCCCAAACTTTAGATACTACTATTTTGCTAACCATCTTCAATTTATAATTAAATGGTTACAACCAGGATTGATCAATATCTGATCTCCCACTCCTTACTGAATCTATAAAGAAACATAATTGCTTTAAAAACCCATTCATCGCAACGACTCTGTCAGCCTGGTGGTGATTCAACAATCTCAGTGGTTACTCTCCATCGCCAAACAAATTCCCTCCAATCGGGCACAACCCGAATTACTCATCTGAAATACATTTTTGAAAACAATTTTACAACAATCAATCTTACTCATATACGTAATTTTAAAAAATCCCCTTTCCAGAAGATACAAACTCTTATTAAAAACAGATGACACTTTATCTTTACCTACCATGGAATGGGAAAGAGACCTTGCTGTTTTCACCAATACCAACTTCTGGAAGCTTATTTGCAACGACACCTTTTCCACGACCCCCGCAATTCCAAAATGTCACTTATCCAGTATGAGATTTTGCACAAAGCTCCTATCACGGAACAGAAATGTTCAAAATGGGGTTCCTGGATGAAGACGTTTGTTCTCATTGTTCCCTTAATACCAGAGATGACTACTTTCATGCCATCTGGCTCTGCCCACCTATCCAACCATTGTGGACCAACATCACCCAGAAGCCATCGACCCTTCTGGGTCACAGTATTCCAGTCTCCCCGTCTGTATGTCTCCTCGGTGACCTCTCCTCAGTTGACCCACCACTCAAACGCCACCGACCCATTTTGATGACCTTAACAATCGCCAAGAAAATAATATTACTCAGTTGGAAAAACAAGAGATAATCTTACCACATCCCAATGGTTGCATCTATTAATAGAATACATCTCAATGGAAAAACTATTGGCAAACTCCAAAAACAAGGTTGATTCATGTCATGAAATATGGGTTACTTTTATCACTCACATAACTTCATCTCTCAATACTTGAGTCTTCATAAATCGGGGCTATGTCCTGGTGTTTCGGGGGATGTTGGGGCCCTAACAATATGTGTGTGTTTGTTTGGGGGGGTGGCCCGCCATGCCTGGGATGGTGGGATGTTCCGTCTGGTCTTGGGAACGGACCCGTCACCCGTTGTCACACCTGGCTGTCTGGGTTTTTTATTCTCTGGCGCACTCGTCACCGCAGGTGATGGCCGTCTGCCATCATCTGCTCTGTGGTCTGCATTTGGGCAGCGGGGGGCTGGTCAGGGGCCTGCTGGGGCCATGGCGGGCCATGGTGGGTCGCCACTTTGTGCCTGAGGCCACTCTGTGCCTGTGGCTGGTTTTATAGACATATCTTTTATAGATATAGCTCCATAATAGAGCTTCTAACTACCTTATAACTACCACATTGAAAACAAAAAAAGGAAACATTAAAATCCGGACCAATCTCCTCTCCCTGCTTCGTTGACGTGGATTTCAGCCACATCCGTCAGCTTCGCGCCTGATTAAAAAGGTACTGTTGCCGCCTGAACCTTCCGTATGCTGATAACGTTGCTGCATTTTGGGCTCGCAGAGGCCTTTTTGCGCGAGATGGCTGCCCCTTGAGTGGGCCTGGTGCAAAACCTTTATCACAACCTCGACCTTGCTCTGTGTTCCACCACAGGCTGATATAGTGTGGGCCTGGTTTCTCCTGACCTCACCTCCAGATGTAACATTCCCATTGCCATTACGCCCAGAGCATATATCTCCCCGCTCTCTGTCAATTGCCCTTCTGCTATTTCCTCTATCACTGCGATTTGCAATACCAGACCCCCCAGCTGCTTTTCTAGTAAGCCTCATAGGGGAGCAAATATGTGCAATTTACGTCCTATCTGCTGTATGCCCACCTCCTCTACCGCTGCTCTGCCGCTAAACAATTTTGCCCTCCTGAATGTGCGCTCTCTCAAATACGTTTTGTTTTTTTTCTAATAATTTGTGATTTTATTGTTTCTAATCATTTGGACTCTTTTATGATTACTGAGACTGGCTGCCACCAGGGGACACTGTTTCCATGACCGGGACCACGCCCCCTGACTTTACAAAATCTCACATTCCCAGGTCTGATGGAAGAGGGTGGGGGGGGTCGGTCTAGCTCTATTTTATAAATTAGGTTTTAAGGTTTTCCATCCTGTTACTTTTGGCGATTTTATTTCCTTTGAAAGGTTACGTTTCATAATCACTGGCCCCGCCCCCTTACTCTGTATCAATCTAATTTATAGACCTCCTAAATTTGTTGGTTTTATTTCTGAGTTTTCTGAGCTCCTGTCTATTGTTGTGCCCAAATATGACAGGGTGTGTTCATTCTTGGGGATTTTAATATTCATGTGTGCTGTGAAAATAGACCCATGGTCAAAGACTTTCAGAATCTCATTCACTCTTTTACTCTCACTCAGTCGGTGACTGGACTGACACATGAAAAGCGACACAGACTGGACCCTGTGCTGTCATCTTGTTGATGTGTTTGCGTCTGTGAAATTTGCGACACATGTATATCGGATCATTTGCCTGTTTTATTTACCGGTACTGTCCCCCCCGCCAGCGTTAAAACGTGTGCCCCTGCACGCCGCCTGCGAGTGATTTAACCCTTTAACAACATTGCAGTTTTCTAATATTTTCAAAGACTCGATGCTTTACACACTGGATGGCCTCTGTGATCTCAGTGAGGAGGAGCTTATCACCCGGTTTGACTCCATATGCACAGACATTTTTGGACACTGTTGCTCCTTTTAGGACCAAACACACTCAAAACACTTTCAGAGCCGTGGCTGAATGACACTACCCACACTCTCAGACGCGCACATAGACGAGCTGGGAGAAAGTGGAAAAAGGACAAGCTCCCTAGGAATTTTACGGCACTGGACATACACACTTGACCTGACGTATCAAACCTTGTCACGAATAAGTCATAGGCCTCAGGTTCTTTTCAATGCGTTCAATACGCTTATAAACCCATGTGACACCGCTCATATTATGCTGAAATACGTTTTGAACACTGTTGGGTCAAGCATTCATGTTTTGTTTAATACCTCTTACTTCAGGGTGTCTGGAAATCTGGACCCTTCTGTTCTCTCCAACTTCAGGCCAATTTCTCAGCAACCTATTCTGTCCAAAGCTCTGGAGAGAGTAGTTTATACTGAGTAACGAACATTTTCAGACAACCATGGCATTCATGAGACGTTGCAGTCTGGTTTTAAACCATGCCATAGCACTGAAACGGCTCTTTTAAGAGTTTTTAATGATCTAATCCTAACTGCTGATACAGTGAACTCTCCTATTCTGCCGCTTTTAGACCTGTCAGCTGCCTTTGACACTGTGGGTCATACCATCCTTTCATCACGTCTTGAGCACTCCGCTGGCATCAAAGGTACTGCCCTCAAATGGTTCCAGTCGTACCTGACAGATAGGAGTTTCTCGGTTCACTTACCTGTAGAGCCCCGCAAGGCTCCGTTTTGAGCCCCGCCCTCTTTTCATTGTATATGCTGCCCTTGGAGTCCGAAACACAGTATCTAATGTTAGTCTAATGACTGGAAAAAGAGAGCGTGATCATATGACTCCGGTATTGGCCTCCCTGCACTGGCTTCCGGTCTGTTTCAGGATTCGTTTTAAGATCGTATTGCTTGTTTATAAAGCAGCTAATGGGCTGGCACCACATTATCCAGCAGAACTCGTGCATCGTCATACTCCAGTTAGAACATTGAGGTCGACAAACCAGATGCTGTTGGATATTCCAAGATCTATGAAAAAGAACAGAGGTGACCGAACCATTGCAGTGGCTGCCCCTAAACAGCGGAATAGCTTACCTATTAACATAAGATCTGCACACAGCCTAGATGCTTATAAATCACTATTGAAAACCCATGTCTCCTCGTTGGCTTTTAATTCAAGTTGAACTCTACACCCTGACTTCATCTCCTGGTGTGCTACAATTATTTTACTATTCTTTTACTATTTTATTTCATGTCTATTGTTTTATTTAATTTTGTGTTTTATTTGTTTCTACATTATTTGCTTTTACATTATTTTTATACTTGGTATTTTAAGCCTGTTCAGCATGTTGGTCAACTGCTGTTGATTTAAAGGCGCTATATAAATAAACTTTGACTTGACTTGGTTGCTGTTGTGGGGGTGGGGGCGCAGTGCTGGAGGCGGCTGTCGGCCTTGCTCCCACTGCGTTCCTTCCCTGCGCCGGGTGCCGGCGGTGGGGGAGGGGCCACATCTGTAGCTGCAGGGCATGGTGCTCTGAGCATTCCTACATCGTGGAGTGTCCGTCCGCTGCTTTGAGGAGCTACAATATAATTCCGACCTCATACACAAGAACCGATTGGGAGAGGTCTCGTGCACTCACCGGTGGACGCGCACGCACGCACGCACGCATGCACGCACGCACATCTTTCTGATTAAATCCTTCTCCTTTTCTCCCTCCTGTACTGCCATAGCCATCACAGGGACCCACGTGCGCGGGTCAACTCGCAAAAATAGGCAATATACACATTTCCCATTGCCAAGAGAAATGGCATTCTTCTCTTTTTTCTTCTTTTCTTCTAGGTAAAACCTGGCAAAAAAATAATGGTTCATCACCCAGGAAGACTCTGTACCCTTTGTTCCTAAAAAAGAGCTGTTCAAAAAAAAAAATCGGATGGTTCGTATATCTATACTGGATCTGTGAAGGTGCGCACAACGGTCCTAAAGCGGGGAGGGAGACGCCGGGCAGCGGTGACACTCCTCCGGTTCGGGGACCGGCTTGGGGCAGTGCTGGAGTCTCTCGGAGCCCGGCGGGGGTTCTCCACTGTGCTCCCCACGAAGCGATCCCCAAACTCAAAAACATTTCATGGTCCCCCATGCGGGAAAAATACATACACTTCTGATTTGGATTTTGGATTCTAAATGGGATATGAAATGATCGAATGATACATGGATATTCCTGTCTATTATCGCGCCAACGTACAGAACGTCAATGCATGTTGCATTGTGCAGGTAAAGGGACCAAATTTAGCGGGCCGACCCAGGTGTCTTGTTTACATCAGAGACCTGTGTCTATTGCAGGGTCCTTTGACCCGGGACCGTTACCTTTCCCAATAATGACAGATGCCGAATGTTAGCCGGTGTTACCGGGTTTTTAGTGCAGTGTGAAAGGGGTATACGTTTATTTGTCTCACCCGTGGTGATTCTCCCTCTCTTGGACTAGTAATGATGATTAGTTGTTCATAGACCAAAACATGGAAAGAATATTCTCCAAAGAGGGGGATTGGTGGTTTTGTGTAACAAAAATCTGTGCTTTTGTCATCCTACAGGTCGTCCACAGGACAGAATTGTTGCAAGCAGTTCTTGATTATTTCATAAATAAATTAATAAATAATAATTGATTTGAATATATATATATATATTAATAAAGAGTTGCATTGCAGTTTGAGAAGTTGAACTCCACTTGCAGACTAACTCTGTTCTAGATGCAATTGCACACATATATTCTGTGTCGTATGCCAAGCATGCTGACAGCACAGGTAAAAAATATATATATTTTGAATTGTTATTATCTTGGTCTGGCACAGTTTTGACGTGATAGAAACACACTTGTTAAAGTCTGTGTGGGGGTGCTGAATAGTTGAGGAAAATGTGTGAGGCCCTACTCTATTTTTGAGGTTAGAGTGTCTATGCTCACCGATGAAACAAATGTAGGCTACATGGACCCATAATTCGATTTGTGTGTGGTGGGGACTCTGTGGTGGGGACTCTTTCACACCTGGTCCAACACAGCTTTATGCTAAATATGTCATAGTATTTGTTTGAAACAGCTTGAGGTAGAGCAACATGAAATCACAGCCTCAGGCCCATTCACAGTCACTACACTAAACTATAGCCAACTTCGCACCAAACAGCTCTGGGGACTCCCTGAGGAGAACTGGGAACTGGGGATGTCCCCTGAGAACTAAATACCTTCAAGGGCTTTTTTTCTGTTTGTAGTCACACCGGCAGTAGGAACTCCGAACTGACGTCAGCCACCAGGGTTTCAGCACGTGTTCTGTGTTGTATTTGCTCTATAACTTTCACTGATTTCACCTTAACTGTCAGGTGTCACCTTAACTGTCCTCTAAAATCTGCTTCTGAACAAATCTGAGGCGAGAAATAAGCAATCCAGTTGCTGCATCTTCACTCATATTAGATCCACAAGAGGTCATTTAAAAGTTTGTTCCGACTTCCATAAGGCACAGGCTGGCTTCAGGACATCGCACAGGGATTTTTTTGTTTCATTCAATTAACGTCGGAAAACAAAATACATCAAATAAATACATCTACAATAAAAAATACAACTTTTTTTCTTTCTTTCTTTACTACTACCTCTGAGTGTACTTGGGTTGGTCCCCGCCCAGAGCGATGCGACTCGACCAGGCAGACTGTCCTCGGTCCGAGGGACCATGGTCTTACTTCTGGACCAATCGTTATAGAAGGTTCCTCTTGTGCCGGTTGGTCCCTGACTTGGAGTAGGAGCTAAAAAAAAAAGTCCCTCAAAATGGCAATCTACGAACTACGATCGTTCCTAGCGCCTGCAGTGCCGACACAAAAAAGGGACGGTTCCTGCGATGCGAAAACGCCTCACATGAAAAAGTGAAAGCTTATTTAAGGTTTACTACACCCGTGTTACAGGCTGCAATAAAGCAATTGTAAATAATTCATTGTGATTGGACTATTCCGACAGCATCAGACTTAAGAATCATTTAAGACTTTCAAGTTAGTTTTACAATGTGAAATGCAAAACCTGACCCAGCAGCTTTGACTCGTCCCATACTTTGTTAATCAGTTGTACAATCAGTTGTTTTTCCTATTCCTTATTAACCCTCACCGTTCCGCTTTTACCATAGTTCATTTACCAAAGCACTCTCACACTGTGACACATTCAACTGTAGAATTTAGAGAAACCCAACCCCCCAAAAGTCGCCAATAAAGTAGTGTAAAAAAAAAAAAAAAAGTTAATCACTGCATAAAATAATTACACTATGTTACAGGATACCAATTTAGAGTTTATTGTGGAAGGCAAATTGCAGTGTGTTCTTGTTTTTACACTCACAGTGTATTGAATTTCTCGTCCAATTTACACCCCTTTCTTGTCATCTATTTAGTTTAAACACAAGTAACGATCTGCTGCAAAGCAAGGAGCCCGTGTGTTGCTGTGAAGCCACATCTCTGGTTATGAGTCATTCGGGATTAATTTTGGAATAATTTACAAACAAACAAACAAAGTGACATAACAAACAGCAAGCACCGCCATCCCTTTCAGGGGCGTTTGCTTTCACGACGGTGGGCCACAAAAAACAGTCCAGTTTAGTGGCATAGAGGGAGTCCGTATTGAGCGCGACACTTGAAACTAAAAACTATACAACAACAACAACAACAACAACAAACAAACAACAACAACAACAACAACAACAACGCACCAAAGATTAAAAAAAACAAACGTGTGTTTTCATTTTAACCGACATCTGGTTCGGCTCGGAACAGCCCTCAGGCGACAAACACGGCTCCCACCCACGCTTCAAGCACATGCAATAACTAAAGTAAGAAAGAGAGGTAAAGAAAGAAAGAGGGAAAGAAAGAAAGAAAACTTTCATAAAAGTCGGGACTGCGCTCTCACCAACTTCTTCCTCGATCATCCCCAGCTCCGCCGCCTCGGACGCGGATACGGAGTCCATCTCCAGGATGTCGTTTTCGTTGTCGCTCATCTTCGGGTCCGGTCCTCGGCTGAGTTTCGCGCGGAGAGCGTGGCCGGCACCACACGACAACAGTCCGCGGCGAAGCGGGCGAGGAAGGGCATCACCCGGGGCCGACGGGCACTCCTACTCCTCCGCTGCGCCTCAGCGGATCAAGCCCCAACTTGAGAGAGAGGACGAGGAGGAGGGGTGGGGTCGGGGGCGGAGGCCGACTCCTCCGCTCCGTGGGCCGCGTCTGACAAGGGGAGACGCCCCCTCCGCGGCGGTTGGCGGGTCGTCGCGGCGTCGCCTTCCCCGCGTTTTATTTTTTATTTTTTTGCAGAAGTGAAACCAGGGCTTTTCTTTTCGAGCCACGTGCTCGACGCGCAGAGTCGGCTATTTTGATCCGAATCAGAATCAGAATCAGAATCAGAATCAGAATCAGAATCAGAAATACTTTAATAATCCCAGGGGGAAATGACTTTTGCTACAGCTCCAAATCTCCATACAACATATTTACATACAACATGTAATAATTATCAAGAAACATATTTATACATAAATATATATATATATATATAAACACATCTATATGTTATAAACACATCTATATAGAGTGTAAAATGTACAGTTAAAAATGTGCAAAAAGAAGAAGGCGCAGAAGTGGAGGTCCGCGTTCTCAGGTCAGATTACGGAGTCTCACTCTCCGAGGGAGGCGCTGTAGAATTCTAATAAGTGATCAGTGTCCAAAAAGCCGTGTCTGCCATTTTAATTCGGTTTCGTCTGTCCGTTTCAAGTTGGAAAGGAGAGCGGATAATATTGAAAATGTAAAATGGGATAAAAATAATAATAATAATAATAAATAAAAAATACATAAATGAATTCGATTCAAAGTTATTGCAACATTTATTATTGTTATTATTCAAGATTCAAGATTCAAGATTCAAGATTTTTTAATTCGTCACATACATAGACATACTTTCGTACATATATGCAGTGAAATGTAATGCAACGCACCCGGTGATAGCGCACAATATGTCCTGGGAAAAAATAAAAAAATAAAATAAAATAAAAAGTAGAAAATTCCTTTCTAATAGACCGACTAACTGACTCCTAAAACGTAATACAGTAAGTGGAATACTTGTAGAATAAGATAAAAAATATATATATAGAATAAAATACAATAAAAATAAAATGGAATAGATAGAGGGAATTATTATTATTATCATTATTATTATTATTATTATTATTATTATTATTATTATTATTATTATTATTATTATTATTAATAATAATGCTGAAGTCTCTTTCGTGGAGTTTTGACCGGAACCTTTGTCTTAACTCGCGAGGAGTCGGACGACGAAAAAAAACAAAACAACAAAAAACACACCCCGTGACGTACTTCCGCCAACAACAATCCGCTCTCTCTCGCTCAATTTAGTCCTGGTTTCCAGCGCTGGGATCGTTAAATATACGACTTTTTTTGGGAGTAAATGTTAGAATTAAAGCACTTTGGAATACAACTCTAAACATGTAAATGTGCACGGCGGTGGTGGTAACACTGGAATAAATGCCCCCCGGTTGTCGTGCTGGTTAGCTACATGCTAACGTGCTAGCCCGGGACATGCTCCCTGCACAGTTCAACTGATGCTCCGTGTGTGTGTGTGTGTGTGTGTGTGTGTGTGCGTGCGTGCGCCCAGTCAACATGCTGTGAGCGGAGCCGGGGATCCAGTTTAGCGAGCGAGCTGCGTCCAGTCCTCAGCCCGCAGTAATAAACCAATCAAATCAAATAGCTCCTTGGCCCTGGTTCACTGCAGAAGAGGAAGCCTCCATCTGTCAAAAGTTCCTCAAGGTAATCTCACAAACCAGCAAATGATTAATGGTGAGAATTTTTGATCTTTTAAATGTTACACACCACTAGATAGATGTTGTTAAACGAAGGAAAAAGTTTTGCTTGACATATGATCGCTTATTTTATATATATATTTTGCTTGTATTTATTGGCTATATTTATTAGCTTTGATTTTTTTTCGCTTATATTTCTGACATTTTTTCTTCATTCCACTTCTCCTTCATTCCATTTAACCTAAAACTTTTACATTTTAGGTTAAATTATTTTGTATTACTCTACCAACTTTGTTTTGCACAGCCTTTGGAGTTTGCACTTTTAAAATGTCAATGTACCACACTCGTATGATGTATGTGACAAATAATCATGAATCTGGAACTCAGATACAGTCTCATTATCTATAGGTACTTCTCTGTCTCTACTAGTGCGTCAGAACTCAAACTAGGCCTAACTATTTCTTTTCTATTCTTCCTACAGCCTGGATGCTACCCCCACACAATACGTTTCCCAAAATGAAGATGTTCTCAGTCTCCCACAAGACTGCCTTTGTGGTGGACCACTGTCCCTACATGGCAGAGACCAGCCGTCAGCAAGTGGAGTGTGACGTGCTGACCAAAAGTCGGGCGCAGGGCGTCATACCCTTGGCCCCCGTGTCCAAGTCGCTGTGGACCTGTGCTGTCGAGTGCTCTATGGAGTACTGTAGAATCCTTTATGACGTGTACCCGACACACAAACTGGTTAGTTTAGTTGAAGGAGAAAAGTGATGTTATCCTACTATATTTTAGGCTATTTCTCCTCCAGCGGTATGAGTCGGTTTCTCAAATAAGCACAATGTATTGAAGGTGTGTCCGTTGAGGATCGTCTGAATTTCTTTTTCAGGTCAATTACATTGTGAGTGACTCAGAATTCCACATTTTGAATAGTTGGAGGCAGGAAGACCAGAGTACCCATGAGGTAACTGCATGTTGCCCAAAGTCATTGACACAATTACGTTTTATGTTAATTAGATTAAAATCAAATCAATTTTTTTTTTTTTTATGGAACTCTAGTCCTGCTCATACAAACAAGATACAATATATACAATTTGCATTATCTTGTAGAATTCTGCAGAATTCAGAACCAAACTTCATGTGTGTGGTTAATCCCCAACCTCCCCTCGTATCTTCCTCTGCTAGCTCATGTCAGCTCTGGCAGCTGTTGGGCCACCTAACCCCCGCGAGGACCCAGAGTGCTGCAGCATCCTGCATGGCCTGGTCGCTGCAGTGGAGTCGTTATGTAAGATCACGGAGCTTCAGCATGAGAAACGCACTGCCCTCATGGACACAGCCGAGAGGGTCGCCAATAGAGGCAGAATTATCTGCCTCACCAATGCTAAAAGGTAAACGACACAATCGGTATGTTAGATTTGTCATCAACGACTGGCCGACTGACTGGCTTGGAGCTGACTGTGCCACCGCTGTGTCTGGCTGGAGCAGCGTGTGCCAATAGAGAGAGCAAATATAAGGCAGAGCAAATTAATGTGCCCATAAAGGACCATTGTGTCCCAAATGGTACAGTAAGAGCAGGCACGCGTTGACAAATACACATTTCTTGCATATTATTTTATTGAACTGCTGTATAATGAAAGAAATACAGATTAATTTCACTCTTGGTTAAAACATGTTTTGGTTATCCAAGCAAGCTTTCAACTAGTAGTTTGTGTACATCAACAAAACAAAGTAAATATTTTACGATTATTATTTAAAGTTCTGGCCGGCCAAATTTGCCTGCTGGCCCAGTTTAGGCAAGCTTGTCAATTGATCAATTTACCGCTGATTAAAAAATACTTTTGTACATAATGTTTCTGAGGCGGGCTGGATTCTTTAGGGTTTGCCTGTAAATTGGACCTTCCTTGTCCTGGACATACCAGTTCTGCAGAAAGCTGACTGCTTTTTGATCGTCCATTCCCAATGGATAATTGTTTTGATGTATGTTCCAGTGATACCCACGTGCGCATGTTGGAAGATTGCATCCAGGAAACCATCTCGGAGCAAAACAAGTTGGCTGCAGGTTCAGATAGGTTAGTTACTAAAGAATGTGTCAAAGGGGTTGTGCCATTTATTTTCTGTCTTGATATAAAATGCTGATGAAGGTTTCTGCCAAATGAATGAATTTAAATGTTTTCGCATGCGATTTAGGTTGATGGCTATCCAGCAGTGTGAGCTGGTTCTTGTTCACATCTACCCTCAGGGGGAGGACACCTTGGTCTCTGACAGGCCGAAGAAAGAGGTATGTTCAGCATTTGCTATGGAATGCATGCAAAAACAACCTTTCAGTGAACCGGATGATAAGCAATAACTCGCAATTCAGGTTTGAAGACTAAGGAACTTAGAAGGCCTAAACTGTTGCCTCTCAGGATTGAATTTCTCAAGTAGGAAAATACAGGAACTAATTCAAAAGGCACAAACCTGCAAAAACACTCAAACGTTCCCCAGATTCATCGACACACATACACGGATACACCCGCATTCCCTACAAATTCAGGTGAATACCATTATAGACTGCAAAATAAATAAATTGTTGGGGTTTTTTTCCCCAGATATCGCCGATTCTGACCAGTGAGGTGCACAGTGTCCGGGCCGGGAGGCACCTAGCGACCAAACTGAACGTTCTGGTGCAGCAGCACTTTGACCTGGCCTCCACCACCATCACCAACATCCCCATGAAGGTAAGAGCAGTTCTGCTGCAGGACTCAAAACGCACACCCACTGCTCGGTAGCCCTTTGCTTCTGTTAATTAATTTGTCTCATTTCTTGTCTTTCTTACTTTTTAATTTCTCTGTTTTTGAATTTGTTACTTTTTATAATTGTTGGTCTTTCTTCTTTCTCTACTTTTTTTGCATTGTTTGTTTTTTTCCTTTTTGTATTCTTCCTTACTGTCTTTCTCATATTTTTGTACTTTCAAGCACATCTATATACCGTCATTGTTTCTTTGCTGAGTGGGCTCCTCCCCATCTGCAATGGCTAATAAGATTAGGCTGTAATATTTTTGTTCTCATCTGCACGGTAATATCTCATCTGCATGTCGATATGACTCTGAACCTGCTGCTGGTTTCATGCTGTATTTTCTGTTTTGCTAGCCCACATTAAATGTTTGCGACCAGGTTAGTACCAGTTCACACCATGTTCACACAAGGCAGTAAATACATTTGAAAGTTTTGCGACTGACAGGCTGACGATCTCAATTACACCTGATTTGGCATTTATTTTATTGTACTGGTAGTTAGGCTGCAGCAAAGGAGAGGCAATTCCAGTCTCAGGTGGACTCCCAGGGAATGCAGATTTGTCCTTATTTTATTATATTTTTTCTCAAAAAATAAAATTATTTCGCCAGATAAACACAGCTAATCTTGACACCTCACCCAAATGTGTTGAAGAAATATCTGTTTGCTTCAGCCATTTCTATGGAACGTGAAATATAAAGTGCTAACCAAAGCAGCCATGCACCTCACTTTATAGTATGGAGAATTCTCCAGTTACACTTCTTTGCTGTAACCAAGCATGCAAACTGTTGGTGTCTTTACTTGTATATTTGTGCATGAGGCATTATATGGCATCATGGTTTTATTACAAACACATAGTAAATGTATTCTCAACTTCCTAACTACATCATAAAATGTCCTGATACATTGTAGAACATTACCAGTACAGTATCACTGTGTCGTGAGGCCGTTATGAGTCATCTATTAACCTAAATGTTCAGTGTTCAGCCATCTAACGTAAACCAAAAGCACATTACCATCACAGCACGAAACTGTTATGAGGCTGTTGTGGCTTTATTCACACATTGAGCTGAACTGCCATACAAATTCTTCATCACGCAAACGTATTTTCATCACACCGTCATACTGTATTTTTAATGTTATTTAAAGTATTGAGTGTTTTTGATGCAATCATGAAACTTGATAAAATTCCCCAACGTTACTTATAATACAACCACGAGGTCTTGCAACGCCTCATGCAGAACTACTACAGGAAAAGGTTGTTAAAGCATAATGACACCTAGAGAATAGACTGTCCAGTCATCTGTGACCAGCATGCCTCTCCTTGATTTTCAAAGCGTCTCGCAGCCGCTTAAAGTCGTTCAGACGTTTCCCCCCGGCCTCAGTGTTCCCATCCGTGTTCCTTCGCTTTCCATGAGTAAGCTTGTCACGCTTCCTCCTCTGTAGTGGCTTGGTGTGGTCCTCTGTTCTATCTCGATTTGTTTTTTTTGAAGTCACCCTCTTACTCACCCCTGTTGCTGTTTTGTTGTTGCACTTCCTTTCCAAATGAGATATGATGACATTATCTGCCGATTGCAATTATTGGAGCAGATTTTGTTAGAAATCTTAGGATTCCCCAATCATATGTTTCCATCCTACTTGAAGGGGAAGTTTAATCCAATGTTAGAAATGTTGCAATAAATAGAATGTGAAATTAGGTGAGTGTACATCAGTTGCGTTCATGCAAAATCTCTGTTTGCCTGAACCTGTTTGCCAATTCTTCCCAATTTTCTCTCTTCCAATCTTCAGTGCCAAACGTTTGTTTGTAAGTTTTATTTTGTGCCACTATTATAATGACATTAAATTAAACAAAAAAAGACAATTCAATTGTTTATTCGCCGTTCATATTCGGACCAAAGTAAATGTTGAGGTCCATGACAGTTTGATAGGTATTTGGCTGAGAAAGCTGGGTCTTAAATTGGACAAAACAAAAAGCGAATAATCGGTGAATAAAATAGCCGCGATATATTTGGGCATATATGTCCTTTAAGCTTCATTTTGTAAGCTGTGAAGGAATCCACATCCCAAGCAGGTTATTAGGAGAGGTGTTAAGCATCAGCCTCATTGTTTTCCATCACATTTTGACATTTCAGAACATGAAATCAGCAGTGTTCACGTGCGTGTGCGTGCGTGTGTGTGTGTGTGTGTGTGTGTGTGTGTGCGTGTGTGTGCGTGCGCGTGTGTGTGTTTGTTCTTTCACTGTAATAAAAATGTTGACCTCTGCATTTATCGCCCCGGGGAAACGCAGGAAGAGCAGCACGCCAACACGTCGGCCAACTACGACGTGGAGCTCCTGCATCACAAAGACGCTCACCTGGAGTTCATCAAAAGCGGTGCGTGCTGACGGTGGAAAAAAATTGTCTTTATATAGAGTTGTCTGAGGGCTGTTTTATATTATTCCATGCCTTTTCCGAAACAATATTTGTAATGCCAATTCTCTTGTTTTTTTATTTTTTTCTATACTGAGTTAAATCCAGAATTTCCCCCCGGGGATGAATAAATTCTTATCTTAAAGGTCATACACTGCCTGAAATTGTATCTGAATGATGTTGTGCTTCTGATCCGTAGGAGACCTGCACATGGCTGGCAGCACCAGTCGAGACAGCGGACTGAAAGAGACGGTCACACTGAAATGGTGCACTCCCCGAACCAACAGCATAGGTGGGCGGCAATAATCAAAATAACAAATAGATGCAGATGAGTTATCGTCAAAAATAACCAAGAGCGTGAGAAAGTTATTTACCAATAGATAACGGGTCATCTCACGAAACACGATCGGCAGAATTCACTAATTTATTTCTGTTGTGAGAGAGTCGAGCTGACACGAGTTCCTGTGCTTTCTTCCCGTTACAGAGCTGCACTACTGCACGGGAGCTTATCGCATCTCCCCCACAGACGTCAACAGTCGCCCCTCGTCGTGTCTGACCAACTTCCTCCTGAACGGTAGGCTGGCACTCGCTGCACCTGAGCCCTCGACGGAGGAGTGGGGGAGCCCGCCGGTAACTTTATTCTCTTCTCGATGGATTGATTCACTGGCCAGGCCGATCGGTTCTCCTGGAGCAGCCGCGCAAGTCGGGGTCGAAGGTCATCAGCCACATGCTCAGCAGCCACGGCGGCGAGATCTTCCTGCACGTGCTCAACAGCACCCGGTCCACCCTGGAGGACCCGCCCTCCATCAGCGAGGGCTGCGGGGGGCGAGTGACCGACTACCGCATCACTGTGAGTTCACAGGGTTAAAGATAAATGCTATATTTGTGTAGCAAATTTTGGAAGATATTTTTCTTTGGGTGGGGGCTGATTATTTAAAAAGTACGTTATGTATGATATCTGCTTCTATTATCAGATCCAACAACAAATAATCAAACTGAGGCTCCTAAATTTGACCCACATACTAACTTTATGGTAGAGTATGATATAAAACCAAACAAAGCAGAAAAAATACATTGTAATTATTTTGTGTAGCCAGGACTTTGTTGTTTTAAGGCATTACTATTTAATTGACCACCATTTGTTGGTAGACCCCTGTGTCGGAGGTGGAAAATCCAGGATTTTGAGTCAATCATGTGGATTTGCTAATTAGCAGCAACCCAGAGGTCAAATCCGCTGATCAGTGAGTGGCTAGAGGGAAATCATGGAAGGGATTTTACTTTCTGGGCCTGGAATTTTCCACCTCTGCCCGTTCTGCAGTCAACTCAATATGATTTATGTTTTTCAGGACTTTGGTGAATTCATGAGAGAGAACCGTCTCACTCCCGTTCCAGAGTCGTCCCCTGATCCCTCCGGGAAGCTGCCGGCTGAGCGAGCCAAAGCTCAGCTGGAACGCCACACGCGCTACTGGCCCATGATCATCTCCCAGACCACCATCTTCAACATGCAGGCGGTATGGATCACACAGGGATCTACAGGCACAATCCTTCTTTTGTTAAAGAGCAGCACATACCGCTTTCCTTTCCTGTCAAGATGTCTGTCTTCAGCTTATTATTTCATGTTTGTGGGAACTCAATATTATCCTCGAACATTCCAGAAAAACCCTTTACCGTTCTTTTATCTGTATCTATGGTTGTCAGCACTTTCTAATGGAATGGGACTTGATGTCAGACGCACTCATCTATTAAACTACAGTTGTGACTCTTGTTGTCTTTTAGCTCGTATTGTTTCATCAGTTTGTTCTCTCTTGCACTAGAGATATTGATCTCAGTGAGACTACCATGTTAATTAATTATGTCCATTATCTCTTTCTGCTCATCCACCAGGTGGTTCCTCTGGCAAACCTGATCGTGAAGGAGACTCTGACCGAGGAGGACGTGCTGACGTGCCAGAAGACCGTCTACAACTTGGTGGACATGGAGAGGAAGAACGACCCCCTCCCCATCTCCACAGTGGGCTCCAGAGGCAAAGGCCCAAAGAGGTATTACTCGCCTGTTCCCCTTTTTTATCTAACTCGTTCACGTAACGTGAGAAAATGAGAATATATATAGAATATTTCCGATTAGCAGGCGGGTTCCCGGTAATGGCTCTGGAAACACTGCAGCAGGATGGCAGATGTTCTTCCACTTTTCCATTTTCTAATTTCTCCCCCCTCAGGGACGAACAGTACCGCATCATGTGGAATGAGCTGGAGACGCTCGTGAAGACCCACGCGGGCGCCACCGACAGACACCAGCGGGTGCTGGACTGCATCGTGGCCTGCCGCAGCAAACCCCCCGAGGAGGAGGAGAGGAAAAAGCGGGGGAGGAAGAGGGAGGACAAGGAAGACCGGGCAGAGAAAAACAGCAACAAGGACGTGGATGACAAAAGCTGGCAGGACTCGGAGAGGTCAGTTGGGTATCGAATGATTCGAGGTACAG
Organism: Zeus faber; assembly: GCF_960531495.2. Lineage (NCBI taxonomy): Eukaryota > Metazoa > Chordata > Actinopteri > Zeiformes > Zeidae > Zeus > Zeus faber. The sequence continues at coordinate 11,521,893 of NC_137208.1, read as the reverse complement.
GACTCCAGCCTGCATTGAAGACTCAGCCTAACCGGCCCGATGTGTTAAACCCTCCCAGGCTGAAGGGGACGCTGGATAAAGAAGACCAGGAGTCTGAGGTGATCAAAGATTCCCCCGACTCCCCAGAGCCACTGAACAAGAAGCCTCGTCTGGCCACGGAGGACACCCCGCCCACAGAGAAAGCTAAAGGTATACTCAACTCACTAACTGTTGTATGACTAGGGTAACACCAAAAAACAACAGTGTAATGATACACAACCACCGGAAGAAGAGAAGCCATTTGACATTGGAACATAAAATGATGAACCCAGCCGATAGAAATGCTCCTCATTCCCCTTAAAATTCCCCTTTGACATGGATGGAAACATGATTTAGATGATTAGCAAATAATTGCGTCCGCTCTCTGCGCCTCTGCCCCAGGCCCGGTCTCCCTCCTCACCCTGTGGACCAACCGGATCACCGTCGCCAACTCCAGGAAACACCAGGAGTTTGCTGGGAGAATCAACTCCGTCAACAACAAGGCGGAGTTGTACCAGCACCTCAAAGACGAGAACGGGTATGTGCCCCAATGTCAGAGATAATTGAAAAACATTTTGCTCTCTGGTGGTACGGTCACACCGCCGGCGACAGGGCTTCCGTGCCCCTGGCGTTTGTGGCGACTAGCTGCTGTGGGTGCGCCAAACATTTCAAACCTCTCTCCTTTTCCATATTTAATATACATTATATAGATAGATGGGGCCATGTCTACTTATTTTTTTATTAAAATTATGTAGTTTGTTGACTTGGCAAATAAATAACCTCTTGAAATAATTACGTAAATAATCTTGCCACCCCTCCGTTAAAATAAAGAGTTGTCCTTGTTGCAGAAACATAAAATGGCTTGTTCCTATTTTGGTCGATAGTTTAAGCAACGTTTTTCATTAAAAAAAAAATAGGAACAATAGAGGTCCGAGCGTCCATTTTCCAAGGACCAGCGCCATTGCGAACGTATCTTTCCTCCTATTGGCTGTCACCCCGCACTCTGCGCTGCTCATTTGCATAAAGTTGAAACCTGCTCAACTTTCCTTGTCGCCGTGAAGCCGTCAGCTCGTCCCCGGTACTCGCTCCGCCCCTGCAGTCAGGTGAAGTTGAGTTCCATTTTAAATGCATTGCAGCCCGTCGCCGGCGCTGTGACCGCACCATAACCGCACCATAACAACCAATATCTTAGTGAGCACATGAACCGCAGGTCGTTTCTTAGGGTATCAGTCAAATTTTCTCCAAATTCTTCAGGAAAGGGATGAGCATGAACAAGAGTTTGTATAGTCAATAGTAGGGATGCACCGATTCTGGTATCGAATATCAGTCTAGCGCCGAGATAATATTGTGCATTAGTAATCCCAAATATAATATTGTCATACTAAAGTACGTATAAAACTTGTCAGAAAATGTATTTAAAAATGTAAGCCGCTTCTAATGAAGAAAAGGGGAGAACATTTGAATCATTATTTCATGATGTATGTAATGCTCCATGAGTTTAAAATCCTTGAAAATGACTGTTTGGATCTGTACTCTATCATTTGGGACTTGTGGAAGATCAGACTTTACATAAACACTTGGTAATTATTTTGAGTTAATATCCTCAAATATGTAATTATTTCGAGTTAATATCTCTAAATATATCGGGGTTTTTTTGTGTAATGAGATATGTTGGCAGGTCAGGAATGAGAATAAAAAAATGGATGACGAGGTGCATAGAAAAGAGTTTTACACACAAAGAGATAAGGTTTACATTCCTCCTGATGCAATTAAATGAATGATGATCACACATTGTTCACACGTGCTCCATGGTGATGCGCCCACTTATACACTGTCAATGTGTTTCTGTACTTCGGTTCCTGCAAAGACCTATTAAAGCATTTCACAGTATTGTATGTAAAAGTTCATGTCGCTTTGCTTTTTTTTTTTTTTTTTTCCCCCCATTTTGCAGGATGGACGTACACGAAAATGGCAAAGCCTCCAGATGATGGTGTTACCGTCCTCCTTTTAAAAGAAAGGGATTGAGGACCACTGCGTACGTCAGACATGAACTCCACCCCAAAAAGGACATGAAAATAAAGAGACAATGAAGGCCACGATAGATTTTATAGAGCTTTTGTTGTTTTTTGTTTTTTTTTTTACCTGAGGTTTTTGTAGATAATGCCGCTAACATAATGTGTAAAGCAATAAAAGGTTGTCAACCGAGAACTTTCCTGGAAATTGTGTTATCAAGGAGTTATTCATTGGAACAATTAAAATGACTGAAAATGACAATGACAATGCTCTGCTCAGCATCTTTTCTCTGCGAGTGGGTTGAGGTCATTTTCAATCGCCCTCGGTGAGGTTGATCCACAGCTTCAGAGGCGGGGGAGGCCCTTACCGCTGGAATAGCGGAGGTACCTTTGGTCGTAGGGCCGTGCGATCAAAGCTGGAAACTGAGAGCTCTCTGCCTACCGGCCAAATAGCACCCGTTCTTGTCCTTTTATAGTCCTTGTAGCAATAGAGCACTGCATATAAGAGGATTAGCACTAGAATAAGAACGCAGATAAAGAGGAGGGCCATCAGCGAGTTCGCCGTCCAGTAACAGGAGTCAATCTGCTGCACTGTGGCGGAAGTCATTACAGCTGCTGAGATACTGTCAGTTGTGACGTATGGAAAACCAGAATCCGTGCGACTGAGGGGAACACTGGCGTGGGCAGTGCGATTTGCCATACTTGTACAGACAGGAGGGTTCGTTCCACCCGATGTGGAATTTGGGGAATGTATTAAACAGTCACAGCTTGTCGCTCAACTCCTACGTTGGCAATGGGGAACTTTGGAAGTGTCGCTCTGTTCAACACAGGGTTCAACTGTCCGTCCACAGAACTCACTTTCAGCCACGTCTGCAGGATTTGGTTCACGTGGCACCGTTTCCTTTTTCCCTCGCCCACTTGCACAAGCTCTACTTTTAGCAGGACAGCACAGTGGACCCGGGAGCCATGGGAACCACCGAGATGGCGGCTGGAGCTGTTGAAGAAACGCGATAGCTTACCGAAAAAAGGAGTTCTACCCTGCTGCAGTCTCAGAGGATGGAGTGAAGGCTGCGGTGAGTTGTGATGCTGAAGCTGTGGCAGGGGTGGATGGCGCCGCAATGGAGGTCCGCGGTGATGGAAAGCCATGTGTTGAGCCCCGTCTATCCTGGGCCGCTAGCACGGGACACCGCGGAGCTCGAGGTCGTCAGAAGCCAACCAGGAACCGAGGTGTGAGGGAGGAGGCCCTTCGAGGAACCTCATCTCCAGGGAGAGAGTGTCGGCCTCTGGGTCCAGGAAGGCCCTCGGTGAAGCCTACTGTGGCCGTTAAAGGTGGAATGGGGTGCAGTACTTTGGGAGGAAGATTCGTAGGCCCTGAGATTGAAAGAAAAACAAAAATGAGAACATCACATTCCAATATTATTTGTACATTCGAAGATGAACTTGTGATTTTTTTTAGAATACATCAAATAAGCCGAGCTGTAACGGTAGAAAATCTTTTTGTCAAAGATTTTCATACAATACAAGATAAATTATTAATATATAGTACTCTTAACGTCTAGATTTTGAACTTCAATACTGAATAAAAGTTGACAAATACAAAGGGGTTAATGTTCAAGAGCACGCACAATTATGGTTCTTTGTCGTCATACCCCAGTGTTGCCTTGCTCAAGGGCAATATACTGTAGCCACCATCTGAAGCATGTGTGTGTTGGTCGCCGTCACCGCATGAGTGCATGTCTTGTGGTGTGTGACAAATAAAGATTCTTCTCCTTCTGTAGCGGTACGTACTCAATATGAAAGTTGGCAGGGACGTTGGCTGGACAATGCTCCCTCTTATATGTGAAGCAGGATTCACAGACGATTCTCCGGCCTGGACTGGACTGATCATCACATTGGCTCAAATGAGTGTTCCACATTTGAAAGGAGGAACGCTCTCGTCCCTCGAATGGGAGAGGTGGTCTGTCCGGAAAGGAATGGATTGTAAAAGAAAAAAAAAAAAAGCTCCTCACTGAGCTCCTCTACGTAAAAGATGCAGATAGGGCAACTGATGTTCGTTTGGTTGTAAGCGAGCCCCTGCCGCCGAGAACCGACAGCATATCGGATTTCGATCTTTTGTGAATTGTGGTTTTGACATGGCTGAGCTTTGACAGTGGTACCGGACACTAAAAGCGTCTTCCTCAGCCTGTCGCTCTAAAGGTCTGCTCTGCCCCTGGGTCGAGAAGACCAGTCCGCTTGGCTCAAACTGGGAGGAAAAAGAAGTCCAGTACTGATCATTTTGATTTCGCTCAAAATACAAATAACCAGAAGGAAATACAAGTTTTCCCAGTGTGTCTTTCCACTGGGAATCTTTTAGTAGTGGCGTACGCACGGTTCCTCTCACTGTGCCCCTTGCCAGAGATTGGACGCCCAACGGAAATGAGGGCTCCCGACTCAGCATTTTAGAAATGGAGAACTCGGTGTCGGGTGTTTGAGCAGTAGAGGGCGTTACGTGATCAAGAATGCCTTCTGCTGTCAAAGCCAGACCCCTCCTCTGTCACCACCGGGAGCAGTTTGAGTGGCATTCGCGGCGATGGAATGTAGGCCGAGTTCATGTTCAGATACAAATCGCTGTCCTAGAATATGAAGTCAGCGTTAATCCTGAGACAGGGGACATTAGTGAACACAGCTTTCCTGAACATTGGCCGATTTTTAATTGCTCACTCCTGGAATGAAACAAACCATCGGAGGTTGTTGGCTGAGGATCCCCAAGCAGTGTTTTGTCAACCGCTTGAATGCAGTGACACACTTTCACATACCATATTATTTTTATTATTTTTTATTGAGGCAATCTCAGGTTTTTGTGTCAAAGACAGATCACTCTTCACAGTCCAAGCGGAGTAGGCCAGAGCAGCTCAGGTGTTTGTGCGCCAACTACAGTTTCTTCACTCAGAGCTGATGTCCGTCTTTCTTTGCTTTGGCCAGATTTAATTGTGTTCTTGGAACAATCCTTGATTCCGATGGTAATTCTATCATGGCCCTGCTCATCAGATCTGTTACGTCACCAATATTAGAAATAAAGTTTGTTGGCCAATGACTGCAAAACTGGCCATGAAGGATGATGATGCTGTCAGCCTCAACGCTTGATGGGAACTCCACGCGGTGCCGATTTGCCACTCTAGGCCTCTCGAGTTCTCCTCTGAGGTTGAAGAAATCGAGCTCAGGAGGGGGCAGCGGTTGCGTGGATATGGTCATCGACGGCTGAAGAGAGGACAGAAAGGACGGCCCGATTTCGATTTGCTGTGATGTTGTCGGCTGCTGAGTTGGTGGGTCGTTAACTGTTTCGTTTGTCTGTGATGGACCTTGTTTTGTTTCCGTTGGCCGGGTTATTGACAGACCCGGAGAGAGTCGTGGAGTTTGCAAGCTGACTAATGACGATGATAGCGGAGCTGATTGGGAGGCCTTGGTGGAGGATGATAGGACGCCAGGAAGCCTCTGATGGAGAATGATAAGGAATAGCTGAGAGTTCATGGAGCGAAGGGGACTGTTTGCTACCGGTTGATTGGCCACTGCTGCCGTCACTGAATTGCCACCATCTGTACTGCTATTGTGATGCCCATTGGTTATTGCTATTTACCCACATTGGGCTCACTACTAGTTAGCCTTGTGCCAGGCTGTGGATAGATGTGTACATACTATTATTATTATTTTTTTTATCTGCATCCTACTTATCCATTTCTTGGCTAGCATTGTTATTGCTGGTAAAGAAGTTTACCGTGATGAGAATAGGATGCCATTGTCCCTGTCCGACTTTCTATCCATTCATCCCACAAACAAGTCAACCAAAGATACATTTCAGATAAACTGCATGTTCATGGGGAGCTTGCACATAAGTTCATATGGCAAATTACATGCAACACTTTCCAGGGTCATTACTTTGCCCGTCGGTTCTGATCTGCCAATCAAACTCATCCATCATAACCCTACATTATTCTCCACTGATCCATACTAAGAAATCTTCAGCTGTGAGCGTGCGGATGTAAATGACAAACTCGGCCAGAACAATCATACGTAGTCATAAAGAGGTCACACAACGAACGACTCACCCAATGGGCTCACTGTGGAGTGGGTCTCTGAGTCAGTGGGACTGGCTCTGTGAGGCCAAGCCAGCCAGGGAGTTTCCTTTGAACAAGGATCCGGAGTCACAGCACTAACACATGATTCTCTGTAGGCATGGTGGAAGCGTCGCTGTGAGAGGGTGGGGTCGGAAGGTCCACGAAGGGGAAACGCTGCGCACTTTGGGTGATTTAAGAGAGCACAGCAAGCAGAGGTTTTCTCAGCTAATGTGGTGTCAAAGACATTTGTCAATGGTGACAAAGGCCTTTTTAAAATCACCCAGAGTTGCATGCAATAATGGTGGAGGTCAACACCTGGAGAGTATTCCGCACTCCAGTTTGACTTTAATGACTGTTCCAGGCATGAATATGAGTGGAATTTTGACTCCCTTCAACATGCCTTAAGTGGACTCCAAGCCTGTCCACCCAACCTACAAACCTCAACGTTCTCTCTCTGAAGAACAAAGGATCTCTCGACACGGAGAAGGTAGACATTACCTTGTGGCAGAGCAATTTCCCCTCACTCCCCCAGCTGGAACTGAGCAGCTGGTCAACCCTTCCAGTGATGCCAGTTGGGAACAAAGCAACGATGAGAGCAAACCATACATCTGCAACACATTGTCCAGTAGCAGCAGCAGACGCCCCAGGGAGAGACCAAGGGTCATGTTGTGGCAGAATGACCGGCAGACTTCACTACAAAGCAATGCGTGGGACGTTCAGACAAGTTGAAGCTGAATTCCAGCTCCGCTCAATTTCTTCCCCCATTTAGTAGCCAACGTCTTAAAAAAAAAACTTCAGCTCTGGCTGAGACTGGACTTCTCCCGTTGAAAAGGTCTCATAGGGCATTGCTCCAGTCCAACCGATCCTATAACTTAAACCATGTTGGCCTCAGTCCACTTCACTGGTGTTAGTCGCCCTGGAAGACACAGTCATGTCAAACAGCGCTGTCCATGCTTATCGTCAAGCATCCGTACGATGCGTCCCCTTGAACGAAAACGTTTGAAAGGACTTCCATTTGTGTGAATGATTAGGTAGGGAGAGGTTGATCTCAAGTCACTGGATCTTATGTCCTTTACTGCTCAACAATGGTGCATGCACACTTACATCCTTTGCTTCTGAGATGGTGCGGCCATTTGGATGCCCGACATAGACATAGTTTCAATTATGAGAAGGAAACACATTCTCCTACATACTGTAGTTCTAAAAATGTTACTGCTGAATGCAGAACTAAATTTGATTCCCACCAAACGGATTAAAACTCAAACTTGCCATAAAAATGGGGGGGGGGGGGGGGGGATAAAAAGAGACAAACATACAGTATACACACATTTAGATAAACGCGGTGCGACCTGCCTCCAAACAAACAGAAACGGATACTCATAGTAGCTGTTGAAGGCATGTTGCAATGTTTCCAATTACAAGGCGCTCCTGGTTACTAGGAAACCAGTACGGCTACTGGAGATCCAACAAGGACTTTTGTGACTGGACTGTGCAGCAGCGGCCCTCGGGCATCATATAACATGCTTCTTTAAGTGGTGTGTATGCATAGAAATGTGTGCATGCCTATGATAATTTCAATAAAATAAGAAAACATAGGCAAATATCCAAGATCTAAACATCCATAAACAATAGCTTTATGGAGCTATGCGAAGAGCACATTCATATTTATTATAGAAATACTGACTTCAGCATACTGCTTTAAAATACATCTCCTTTCAAAAGAATGAACGCCATTCCAGCCCCAAGTGACAAATTTTGACATCCATACAATTCTAAACCAGATCTGATGTTCAATTGTGCTGATAATTAGGGAGCCACACACAGACGTCCAGTTGAGCCCAACTTCACACTCCGTAGAGAACCTCAGGCAGCAGCGTCTGAATCTCCATAAACCAAACTCCAAATGGCTTTGTTGGCTACCAAGCCGTGACAATACGCAAGTGCCAGAGGGAATAATTACAAGTGCAGACTTGTTCAGTATTTCGTGGTGTCAATGCAAATCGATCAATATAATACAATTAATTAAGCAGCCTTCACTGATACAATCAACAATATTTAATAGAGTAGCAAATGAGAGAAAACGTTTTGTTATGGCAGAGCAACCACCAGATGCCCGTTCAGAAGTGCTGGGAGTACCGAGAGTGGATGCGCAATCATCAAAATTCAAAAATATGACATTTATACTTTGCATAAAGGAGCCCAATTCCCATCTCCCACCCTTGAAGTAGTGAGACAAGCCTAAGATTCAAGATTCAAGATTCAAGAGGTTTATTCGTCACATACATATACATACTTTCATACATATATGCAGTGAAATGTCAATGCAACGCACCCTGTGATAACACACAATATGTCCTAGACTGAACACAGTAGCTACCTTAGAATTTCTACTTGACCAACTAACCAACTAACTAAGTAACTAAGATAAAACCATAAGAGGAGGGACCCAGTAAATATGAATGAAAGTTGAAAAGGCTCGGCATTCACTTCGACACTCGTTGCATCAGAATAGCGTCCCGAGAGAAGTTTCACAACACTTTTGGTCACGTGATGCCGGGTTTCCGAACACGGCGCCACTGGGCTTAAAAATTAAAAAGAACTACCACCAGGTATGTTGGCCTACACAATACCATGCAACGGGTCATGAGTTGTAAGTGGAAAAATACAGATGTATCTTAATATCGTTATTCCAATTTTATTATAGTAATAAATATTTCCATTATTCTGTCATCATAGACGGAAACAAGAACTAGATGCTGCACTGGTGGAAATGGTTGTCAAAGATTGCCAGCCAGTTTCTGTGGTGGAGGTTTACGTCTTCAGAGCACTTGTAGGGCAGCAGGATCCAGCCTACACCCTTCCTACAAGGGGAGCACAGAAATACCACACAACCAAGGAGAAGGCGAAGGCTGAGTTTCAAGATTCACGATTCAAGAGGCTATTTGTCACATACATACACATAGATCAGGGATATAGCAGTCGGTTTCGGCCTGACATCTGGAGCTCAGGTAACACGGATGCACACCTGGGCGTTACATTACATTTCCTCAAAGAAAATCCGCTTTGTTCCAGACGGGTGTTGTGTTTCGGGTGTTGTAAAATTCACCAGAACTCACACACAAAACATAATTGCTCTTAGCAGACGGGGACGGCGAGGCAAAGTCAGGTGTGTAGTCACAGACATTGCATCCAATGTGCTTCTATGTGCATCACTGATGGAGATAAGCCAGCTATCATGTTTTGCACAGACACTGAATTTAGTGGTGAAAAAGGCTCTTGAGGAGACTGCTGAAATGGCCGATGGTCACATCCGATCAAGGGCAGGGAACATTGTGGGCCCGTTCAAATCAAGCACAACAGGAAAGGGGAGGCTGGCAGATGTCCAACGACGAATGGGCAGGCCACCGCCAGAGCTGCCCCGAGAAGGGGACACACGGTGGAACAGCACATTTACAATGGTCCAGCGTCTGTACGACCAGAGGGAGTTAGTTGGAGCAGCTCCATCCAGTCTGAGGACAGAAATGTCGACTCAATGTCGGTTGTCCAAGGATGATTTTGTGTCGTTTGGGGTCTATTTACCCTATCTGTCCAAAACCGCAATTAAAATACAGCACAAAAGAAAACAGTAAATACTGAAACACATCTCGTTCTTTTATATTCCAGATTACTCCGATGGTGAGGGTGATCCAACATAGATTATAAGTGAAGCCGGCTAATATGACCAACCCCACTGCAGCAGGTTTGGGGGCAAAACCGCAGAGGTGCTATATATATATATATATATATATATATATATATATATATATATATATATATATATATATATATATGTATATATATATTTAAAAAATTAAACTATAGCACTTTCACATTCTGTGATAAATGCTTTATAAAATTCACTTGACTTATACATTGGACAGGGAGACTCAACAGTGGCTCCCATCGATGCCGACGACCTGTGGTCACTCCATGACAACAGAGCGAACGACACAAGAGGAGGACGTTGTGCCACAGTCAGGGCTACCACCGAGGCACCGAGGGCACAGCCACCTGACCAGCGTGGAGGACCCCCCGGGACAAAAATGCAGCGGCCTTTCCGAACCTGTAAAATTAATTTTAAACCGCCCCAAATCTCCATCGCTGTATGAAACTATTTTGGAAGACTTTTCGACATTCTGTTTGTCCGACACAAATCATACTCTTGATGAATGAAGATGATTAACAAGATTATCAACTGCTGCTGGAACCGCGGCTGCTGAGTAAATGTTGAGAGTGCTTCGTTGACGGATCGACTCAAAAGCTCCAATTGTATTGGTCTTTTGCAAGGCCTCGTTCCGCCCGTCCCTGTTAAAAGCCGACGCAATAAAAGGATGTCGAAGCCGCATCGCCACAAGACATATTACAAATATTCACAAGGAGCCCCAGAATTGTTTGGCTTACCTGCTCAGGAAAGGCACAGGGTTGGTCCCGGTGCCGCACACCTGTGTGAAATTGGGTCCTCGTGCACCTTCTGGGCTCTGGTGCTCTATACCACTACATCTTCATATGCAGCAGTAGGGCACATACATGTAATTATAAAATATATAAAGCATAAATATTTAATACATTTTATAATATTTACTCCATACTGTAAGCTTTCAGATTGACTTCTGAAAATGTAAAAGATTCTATTTCGGCTGCACTGATAACATCTGAAAGGATATTTCAACATTTGCTTTCGACTTGTTTACAGAAAAATTGTATTTTTTTGACTGAATAGTGGTTACAAATGACTATAATCATATAAGGTATGTTCAGCAGAAACAAGGAGCTCGACGTTCTGGTCGAATGTTTCGATTTCGGTGTTTGTAACGTCATCTACAATGTCGAGGTTCCCGGCTCCGGCTCCCGGGGTCGTGGCCTGAGCTCATGGCCGTATTGATTATTCTATAATAGATCTGCTGCAAAATAATATTCCCGAGCTCATTTACTTCAGGCGCCCAAATGAGTCGTCTCCTGCTCGCTCCTTGTCACGCTTTGCTATTTAAGAAAAGAAAGAAAAAAAACGGGCAAAATCAACAGTGATAAACATGGGAGCGGTAATAACTTCTGTTCCTCTGTGTCGTTCAGAGGTTGGCTTTACAGGAAAATAGAACAAAATGCCATGGGAGGGAAAGCAAAATGGGTAACACTGATCCCTTACTTTAAAGCTACTGTACCTTCGACGTGCTTTTGAGCAAGGCACCGAATCCCCGCACTGATGCAGTGGAGAAGCTGAGCTGGACAAACAGTACAACGCTGGGGTTGTACCGGGCTCCTCCGGCCATGACAGTTTGTATCTACAGTAGCATGTTTATTTGAGCCGCTTAAAAAGAGCGTTCAGAGTTTCCTGAGGTAACATCGACGGCAGTGTCTAGAAAAATTCGAGCCCGACATGAATTTCATTGCAGCTCATTTAATAAATTAAATTGGAATTCGATACCTCTGCCGCATCGGAGGCTGCAAGCGGGGATGGGACCAATATTGCCTCTTCCAATGCATCCTCCCTGGGGATCGCAACGAAAACAACCCCGAAGAGAAGACATCAAAGCTCGTCGAAATCCACAGATCCAAACTCCCACAGGGGGAGGAGGCACTCAAACCAACTAGAGTAATCTAATCGGACTAAACAAACGCAGGACCCTGCCTTTCAAAGGGCAAATGTCATTACTTAGGGGAGAGTAAAATATAAATCTGAGGACCTCAAAGGAACTCGCGGGTTAACACACACACACACACACACACACACACACACACTAAGCACGAGTCTCCACACATCAACGTTTTACCTCCCGTCTCCCCAGGATGGAAACAAGGGATAACACGAACCCGGCTGGAGATGTGAAGGGAATGGTCACAAAATCTAAAATAAAAAGGAAAACAAATAAATTGTGAAAAAGATGCAAATGTCCTCCGTAATTTTGAGCTTGCAAGTTTGTTCACGTTTTCTGCTTCATAGGAATACGTTTCATGGGTTAAAGACTAGTGTGTGGAAATAACATGAGAATGAACTATGAAAGATGAACAGGGCTGACAGAATCCTAGCTGCTCCATTATTGTTTATGAAGTCGGTAGACTGTGACGCAAAACCACATTTTGAAGAATAAGGGGGATCGATTTGTTCATCAAGGTGAAATCCCCCAAAGAAATCACTCCCTTTACAGTCAATGTATCTTATCAGCCCAGAGTTTTCTTGTGCTATTTTAACATAATAAATATAAATAACCATGTTTCACCCCCCCCCTCCCCCCAAGTAAGCTAAATAGCCTTCAACCCTGTCCAAACATTTAAGAATTTTTTTGACAACAATTAAAAAAACAATGCATGATTTTCCACGACTAAAAGGTGAATACAATTTCCTGACCTTCTATGGCTGGGATTGAATTTTTGAAATTCCCTGCACAGCCAGGAATTCCATGCCCTGTGGGGAACTATGTGGAAAAACCTTTGAGAAAAAATAGGTTTGGTAGTCAGCCGGTAGTTACTGCAGACACTTAGGCAGCGAAGTACTTCTGAAACATGGTAAATGAAAGTAAAGCAGGGAAGTTGCAAACCACTAGAAGACATTCTAGACTTTTTAAATAATTTTCGTTCTTCTGTACGCAATTCAAATGTATCTCATTTGAATTGTATATGTACTGTATGCACAATGGCATGTAATAATTGTCCATGTAAAAGTACGCTGTCATCGTGTGAATAGTTTCCCAAAGTTCTACAAAGCAGCAAAACCAGGTATCCTGTTTTTTTCTTTTCCTCATTTATTTTCATACGAGATTGAGTGATATGGAAGAGCGGGATTTTAATGATACTCACATGGTATTTTACATGGTTTCAAATAACAGCAATATCTGTTTATAGATTACAAAGTCAAAGAATCCATCCGATGATTTCAGACCAAAACTTTTTCCCCCCCAAAATAAAGCTCCCACTAATATACATTTTTGTATCACAGTATGTTACATTCATGACAATATGGTAACCATTTAAGATGATAAATAATAACACTGCACTAAAGCATCTAATTATGAGACTTAATCCAAAATCAATCCAATGATACATTAAAAAGCAAACTATCTTCATTTCAGACAAGTTGACAAACTGATTTAGTTTAAACTACATAAATACTTATGTTCATGATTCTCTTCTTGTACTATACTTAAAAACTTAACGTGTACGTTTACACTAAGTTTACAATAAGTCATACATATAATGGTGGTTATTAAAATAAATCGTGACGTCCTTGTACATTTGTACACTGATGATTCATACTGACTGGTAAAGGAAATGTAATGACTCCCTGTGTCACAAAATACTGTTTTCTTATCTGCAAGTGTATAGAAATAATTATAAATATATATGTAAATCTGTTGTGTCCTGGAACGCAGCGTGGTGCGCGATCAGTCAACCCTTCCACTAATAACGTCAGTAGTCTTCACTACCGTCGTCGCCATCCTCGTCGTAGTCCGTCTTGAGGGACTGCTTCTTCCTCTTGCTCCTGTACTGCTGTTTGCCGGAGAACCCGGCCGCCTCCCTGGCGTGCAGCTGCTCGTGCTTCCTCAGGAGGCCGGGGATAGTGAACCCCTTCCCGCACGTCTCGCACGTCCAGGGCTTCTTGCACAAGTGAGTCCGTTTGTGGACGTTCAGGTGCGAGGAGAGCTTGTAGGTCTTCCCGCACTGGTCGCAGCTGTACGGCCGTTCATCCGTGTGCAACCTTACGTGCACCTTCAGGTTCCCGATCTGAGTGAAGGCCTTCTCGCAGATGTGGCAGGCGTAGGGCTTCTCCCTGTTGTGGATCCTCAGGTGGATCCTCAGGCAGTACTTGCTGGAGAACTTCTTCTGGCAGACGTGGCACGGGAGCTTGGTCTTCGGTCCGTGGTCCTGCTGGTGCCTCTTCAGGTCCGACATGTAGACGAAGGTCCTGCCGCACTGGGAGCACAGGTAGGGCCGGTTGCCGATGTGGTAACCCATGTGTCTCTTCAGCAAGCTGGGCACGAGGAAGCGCTTCCCGCAGCGCTCGCACATGTGCGGCAGATCTCTGGAGTGCCAGCGCTGGTGGTTGGCCAGTTTGAACTGCGTCGGGAAGGTCTTGCCACACTCCTCGCAGGGGAAGCTGGTCTGGCTGGTGTGGCACTCCATGTGCCGCTTAAAGTAGGTGGACTGTGTGAAGCCCTTGTTGCAGATGCCGCAGTAGAACGGCTTCTGGCCGCTGTGGACCAGCATGTGCTTCCTCAGGCACGGCATTTTGTGGAAACACCGGCCGCACTGGCCGCAGCTGTACGGACGGGCGGCGTTGTGGGTGATCAGGTGGCTGTTGAGCAACGTCTGCGTCCGGAAGCTCTTGCCGCACGCCGTGCAGACAAAGGGCTTCTCTCCGGTGTGGATCCGCTGGTGGTCCGTCAGCTGAGACTGGTAGGAGAAGCTCTTTTCGCAGACGTTACAGATGAACCTGTTGGCCGGGGGCTTGGCTTGTTTCTTCTTCTTCACGGGGGGTTTCGTGCCGACCGCAGGGCCTGATTTGGAAGGAGTGAGCGGCGGCAAGGCGGGAAGCGACAGACTGTTAATGGCGATCTGTGAGACCCATTGATGCAGCGTGACTCGCTGAGTCTGAGGCCTTTGCTGGTCCCCCCTGTCGCCCGCTCCGTCACTGGTGGTTCCAACCGGCACTTGAATTATCCTGAAAGGCAACGACCTTTCAGAGAGTTGTTGCAGATTTACTTTCTCTGGGGACGTGACGAGTTTGGGTGGTGACGCGCCTTCGTCTACACCTTGGGGTGGAGTTACGGACTGCGCTGTATCAGAAGTCTCTCGACTGATTTCCTGAGATGGACACATTTCTTCGGTCGCGGCACCGACCCCCTCGGTTTCAGTGACCTCCTTTTCTTTCAACGTAACCGCTTCGTCTTTTGGACTCGAACTAACACATTTTGCACTCGTGTCCACCGGAGTTGCTGGGGTCTCCGTGTCATCTGACATGGCTTCCGCGTCTTCAGCGTCGCTGAGTGGGGGTGGGCTTCCGGCGGTTTCAGAGACTGATTGTGATGCTGGTGGTTCTACTGGGTCGAGGCGGGTGGAGAGGGAGGATAGCACACAGTCGCCCACAGTGGAGGAGATGGCTGGAAGAACAGGGTAGGCCAGGGTTAGTTTGATTTCAAAATGGATTTATTCTAAAACACCAAACTGAATGGCTACTACTTTGAAATGTGTGTTTATTTTGAAATGTACATTTTATACTTGCAAGGGATTAATGTTCACAAAATGGCTATATACCACAATCATATTAGTTGACTGTTTCCGTATCAGATTGTATGTCTGTGATTAGGGTTTTATATCACTCTCATTCAGTGATTCACAATAACGATCACAAAGACCTTCTCATTCATGAAACCATTGAGAAATTCTGAGTTTTGTTTTAGATAAAAAAGCTACAAAAATTCCCCATGGTCTACACAAAACAAACAAAAAATCCCTTCATTCTGTGTGTGCGTGCTTCAGGTGTACCAGGTAAGGAATTGTTTAGGAATTGATCAGGGTTTCTGAATAATGGTTACCTAACTGGATTTGCGACCCAGTACGTGTTGATTTGCACAGGTTGACGACCTACAAACATCATGGACATGAGCGGAGTAGACCAATGGGGTGTGTGCCGATTTTTGCCACACTGAGAAGAAGAGAATCGATCTCTGTAAACAAGCCTTCACCGTCCCTGAAGACAAGCTCTCTCCCAGTGGCCAAGAGGTTCAATAAAAGAAAATGCGCCATTGATTTCAGGTGTGAAAGCGTGCTTGTGGATCATCTAGACATCGCTTTGAACAGTCTTTAATAAAATGGCTACAGCAAGTACCTTATTTGGTTTATAGATATAGCCTTCTGAAACATTTTGCATAAAGAATAAGACACGTCAGCAGAACACCTTCCTGCATCTTTCCAAACGCATATCCATTTTGATATGCCACTGTCTGTGGAAATGTTTTGTGAATCGTCATTGTGATTTTTACTGATTTCTCTGAAGCTGGTTGGTTTTTAACCGCACCAACATCAGTCAGGAACGCTGTCAAGTTTGAATAATTTTATTATTTCCCAAATCATAGGCATACAATTATGTTTGGTGTCAAGGCTCCATTGCAGTTTTTTAGTCCCTTGCAACATAGGGTACGCCTGCCTGCACTGCGCAAGAGAGAGCGCTGCAAAAAAAAACAACCAAAAAAACAAACATGGGTCACAAAAACTGAGCCAGCATTAACAGATTCAGTGTTATTAGTGTTATCTTCTAATGCTGTAGTTGGAGACTGGGGTGGAGGTGGGAACGTTCAGCAATCGCCCGGCGGCGTTAAGAATTGCGGGAGCGGATTCAAATAGTCTGCCTTGTTGAGTGGAAGAGTTGCGACTGGTACACGACATCAGGCAGCTGGCCCATCAGACAGTCAGATAACTGTCAGATGACATGCGGGCGTGCCTCCGTGCCCCCCTGAATTGACGCGATGAGCTACACTTCCCTCATCTTCTTTTCATTTTTAATTACCTTTACATGCGCAAATGAAAACACTCCCAGCTAAAACGAAGAGTACCGTTTGCGCTCAGGAGTCCCTTGGGTTGTTGGTGAAGGAGAAGGACCTTCAGGTCACCTTGGTCAGGCATTAAGCTTCCACATTCTTCCAAGACCGACGGCTGAGTGGTGATCATGGCTCCGAGCTGAGGTGTGGAGACGGGACAGAACACATTCTATCACTGCTAAGGGGGTTTTGCCTGCGTTTAAAATGCAATGTAATGCGACTTACCCCGTTACAGAAGTGCAGGATTTATTATTTACACATCCCGACAGTAACTCTGCTCCAATTCTCTGAGTTTGTATTACATTTTTCATTTTCCATACACGTTAAGGAATGAAGGAAACAAAATAAATCGAAATCTTTCTCTGTGAGATTATATATTGCTGTATTATTATCACAAGATTTGCATACAGAGCGGAACTCAAGTGTGTGTGTGGGGGGAGGGGCTCGAACCTCGGCGCACCTCCGCTGTGCTGCTGCTCCGTTTGCCCAGAGCGGCAAACTGCCTAGAACAGGAGGTGGGGATCCATGTGCCTTTTCTTTTTTTAACACCTGTCCCTTTTAAAGTCTCGCAGGGGACTGTAGAGCAGGGAAGTGAGTTTCGATCACCAGTGGTTACTCAACAGCTCTGAGCTCGCTCTCGCTCTCTCTCTCTCTCTCTCTCTCTCTCTCTCTCTCTCTCTCTCTCTCTCTCTCTCTCTCTCTCTCTCTCTCTCTCTCTCTCTCTCTCTCTCTCTGATAAAAAAAGAAATAAAAATCATCTGTCATCTATGTCAATCGCAATCCACGGGGTCAATCGCCGATAGACAATTTAATCGTAAATCTGCCCAAGCCTAATACCTGACATAAGGATCCCCAACTGGGGGATCTTTGCTAACACAGGGAATTAGTTGAAGGATAGTTTCTGCAACCCTATAATTGGTTGTCATAAGTGGCAGGTTCCTACCTGGGTCAGATTGGGGACAGGAAGAAGTTGTTCCAGCTTCCACACAAGTCCTGCAATGAGACTTTGCAGTGCTGTATCATACTTTGATCCATACAGCACAGGGAACACATCCTGCAGAGAACAGCGGTTACAACTTTTCTAATGTTGCTCTGTAAATTGTGTTTATTTTTGTAGGTGATGCTTCACAATGTGAAAGTCTAACATTACAAACCTGGAAGAAGTGCTTCCTCTCAGCAGCGTTTCTGAGCAGACTTTGGACCAACACCATGAAGTTAGTCTGACACATCTCCACTTCTGAGTCCTTCTGCAACCCATGATTTATCTAATTATTATATATTATACAAAAATAATACACTTTAATTACCAACTGCACACTTACAGGACACTTTTTGGATGATTTTACTACCCTGCACATTCATTCAAAAGAGAAAATTCCTCGTTTACAATTTCCCCCCCCCCCCCCAAATTTCAGTTGCACAACATGCACCCTTGCATTGACCAACCACTCGTTTGTTTATTATCATGATCTTACATCAGCGGATGTGGAGATCCTCAATTTATTTATGAGAGCTTGAACGGCCTGGGAATCTGGTGTATCCGCCTTGAGTAACTCCAAAATGATCTGCAAAACAGGTTACACAAATTGAAAAAACAAAAATAGAGCGCAATTGTCACATCGCTTATTTTATTGAGTAGAGATGAACCAAAAATGATTTAGCATGTTATAAACTATAGTTACAAGTTTATTTACGTGCATACGTTATTTATCATGTGTGACTGAAACATCAGTGTAAACATGATTTAAAACAAGATTGTCAATGTCATCTAAATCGACATTACACCATCTAAAACAATTGTAACAAATCCTTTATGATCGAGAAGTTTGAATGAATACGCAAGCGGTAATGTCTCACAGGTTGGTGCAAGAAGAGCCTTTTATTGTTATTAATCAGAAGTTTGGAGTGCAAGGGGATGCACAACTTCACAGTGTAGAATCTTCTGAGAACAAAACAAATTCTAAATTCTCTAAATTTTCTACTCAGAATATACAAGTTAGGGAGCTGTATCTATTATAATTAATAGTTTGAGAGTAAATATATTCTTTACTCTCAATTTGGCTTTGCATTTGTTTTCCAAATCCAAAGTTATTCGCAGCCGTTAGACTTGAGGGACTACCGATGCACAAAGTTATCCTGCGCCAATTTAAGTTAACAAGGGATTCTTGCTTGCTATAATCAGAATGTAAAATGTCAATAATTTAGCCAATTGGTTAATGAAATGGTTTTCGCCGTGTTATGTTATTGATTTGAGTTAAATGGGTGAAAACACACACATTCATACAACCGAAACAGATTAGACAAAACATGTTCTCACCCTTGCCCTCAACCCCAAGGTTAACTGCACAATTTGCTTGGAGCTCATGAGTTCAGGAATGATTTGTGTCACTGTGGTCACAAACTCCTCCACCTTATCGTAGTTCTTCACGCTTCTCTTCAGTATGACCTGCCATATATACGAATATGCGAGCTGAAGAGGGGAGACCAGCAGGCGGAGGGAGGGCAGGGGAAGAGGGGATGCAGCCAAACCTGTGTAAGACAATAAAGTGACCGATCACAAGGATGACAATATTACTGATGTCAATTTAATGCATTAGATAGGGCTCTGATCCGTCACCAAGTATCTGATCCGCAGCTAAATGACGTTATGTAATGCAGTGTAATGACTGCTTTTCAGCAGCAGTCAGCCTGACGCTGCGCTTCCAGAGACTGTGGTGTTGATGTGAAGAGGAAGAGCTCCAAAAGTCCATCAGGTCTTCGTCAAGTGGTCGTGAAAAGGTGGAGGAGCTACCAAGTCATCATCAAGTGGTCGTGGAAAGGTGGAGGACCTCCAAAGGTCCATCAGATTTTCAACCAAGTGGTCGTGAAAAGGTGGGGGAGCTATCAAGTGGTCGTGTAAAGGTGAAGAACCTCCAAAAGTCCAGCAAGTTCAAGGAGAAACTTCACATGAACACCATCTCCACAGCAGTACACTAAACTGCAGCTCAACATGCAGTTTAAAGTAAATGTATCAGGAGGACCCCCTCAATTTTGAAGTCCGGTGGGGTAGGGAAGTCAGATGAAATGCATACAAACAACAATCCAAAATTGGAAGAATGAAGCATTGAAATATTAAAGAAGCATTAATATCGAGCAAATAATTAGAGACTGTTTTCTCAGACACCATATGAATGCCGAGTTATCCAAACAGCGTGTCATGCGAGACACGTCTTTCTGCTATTCACTTTGAAATATATATTGCAAAAAGATTATACGATCCAGCTAAAATGTTTTCCACGATCAATAGTTTCGCATCACTCCTCCCTCGACCACCCCGCGTTGCACCAACTGAACTGAAACGAACGACTCCTTCCTCCCCCCCCCCCTCCCCTCCTCCCCTCCCCCGAGTGAGCCGCCGGGAGCCGGGTCCGAGACGAGGAGGCGAACGGTTCACCGCCAGTGTCGTGCCAGACGGGGGGATACAACTTCGACCGCAAACCTACCTGGACTCTTGGTTTTTTTCATGCTTTTTTTTTTTTTCCCCCCCCCGCCTTACGCCGGAAGCAATTTTAACGGTAAAATCGCGTAAAAAGTGTAACGTCTGTCCAAACAGGACATTACATCCCCGTAATTGTTTGCAACATTCCAGGCCCGTCAAGCCCAGGAAGTTTGACGACGACTTGCGGGCAGGGTTTCTTCAGAGTAAAAGTGCGCGGGCTTCTGGTGGGAATGCCTTTCACGATAAAAGCCACGACAACTCGATCAATCCAATCGTTCAGTCTCGCGACAATTTTCATTTATTTGTCGACATTTAAAATGCAACTCATTGAATGTAACACCTTAGTAACCGTGCGTGCTTTTATAATAATAATAATAATAATAATAATAATAATAATAATAATAATAATGGTAACGCTTTATTAGGTCCTTGTAACGAGCGTTAGTTAATAGGTACTAAGGCCCATTTAAGTCCTAATAAGATGCTTATCAACATTATGTGTAAATAAGACTATACGTGTGAATGATAGTACACGCTAGCAGTAATGCTACAATGCGCTTATTAACAGGTAACTATTACTTTTGCAGCTACCGTATCTGAAGCCGGAACAGTGCCTCGTTAGGGTTCATAAATCCTTTATTATGCACTTATTCACGGCTAACTATGCTTTTCGCAGCTTCCCCAACTCGAAGGAACGCCACATGTGGTCAAGGTTGATCAAATGTGAATTAAAAAAAATAAAAATAAATGCATATAAATATAATATTTTAGCGGAGAACGGTGCACGACAACACTTCAAGGTAGCTGTTTCGTTGTTGTTGTTGTTGTTGTTGTTGTTTTTTTATTCACCACTTTCACGCAAATGGAAGCGACGTGCGGCCACAAAGAAAACGTTCCATCAAACGCATCCTCAGTGTACATTTATTTAGTATAATTACAGTACGTGTTGACGTTGAGGTGTACTGCACGTTGGAGAAGACATCCCGAGCGGAGTTCAACGAAAGCGTCAGGTTCGTCGACTTCGTCGGTTCGCCTTCTGTGCGTGACGTCGTCAACGAGCGACAGCGACGCCGTCCAGTCAGGAGCGGCCCTTGACGTGCGCCGCAAGTTCTGCGCGCATTTATTTAATTTTTTTTTTTGAATTTTTATCTCATTTAAGCTGAACGTTGGGACTCAACTACTGATGTGTGTATTTGTTTGATTGTATTTATATTTCATTTTCAATGATGGATACTTAGTTTTTTGAAAATAATTGAATATGACTATTATCATCATGCATTTTCTAGGGAGTCCATATAATATTTGGCAAGAGACTAAAGAAGAAAATGCCTGTTTGGCTCTGATATATTTTCTGTAATGTTTAACTTACGCGTATTACAAGGAACTTAATCTAAAGCATTACCATAATGGTTAAAAAAAAATAATAATAAAAATAATAACAATAATAACAACAACAACAACTTTATTTGTATAGCACCTTTCATACACAACATGAAACTCAAAATGCTTCACATAAATAGAAAGCAACCAAATAGTTACTACTCAGTGTCTACACTTCACTGAATAAAAAGGGTTTTTGAGGAAGAATCGGCAACATCATTTTAGGTTTTTTTTTAGTGCTTTACAACAATTGTCAATAAGTTTGCACATTTGAAAGTTTTCACACGCTCCCATTGTTCTCCATGTAATGTGATGATTTTGTTTTACAATTGTGTGAACACACGCATGAAACTTTATAGATCCTACATGAAAGACCAAAAAGGCAGATGCAGGCAAAATATTTCATTTAAGAAAAAAATGAGAGTGGCAGTTCTTCTAATGGAGCCAAACAATTGGCCATCTGTTGAACAATCAAACACTTAAATCTGTCTTTATTCTCTGTTCAAATTTTATTTTCTGCATACAATAGGGACGGGGAATATCAACTGATAATTCAAACACTTGGCATGATGATGACGAGTACCCTAATAGTAATATCATCCTTATGGACACTATTAATACTAATGCTCCTAACATACTCCCAAAGAAACAGTTGGATCGTTGAGGTATTTTCCTTTTGTTCAGTATTAAATATCTATAATCAAACTATCCATGTGTGTATAAACCAATGGAGAAAAACGTGATCACACGGCAATTACAAGCCTGGCAGACTTGAGGGACTACCGTGAAGGCTTACTTAAGACATTATAGTGCATTACAGTGCGAGTTAAATCTAGTTTAATAAACATTATAACTTTTTCTTTACCATGTACAGGTGCACAATTTTACAAAACACAACACCAATAACGATGCAAATAGAATACAGAAAATACAGTCAATTACACTCAAGATACATATAAGTCAATCATATTATAATGGTTTGCTAATGTTTCTCCAAAACCCTGATTAATGCATTTTGCTGAACGTTCCAAAACTCAATTTGTTCATTTTCAGAATAAGACCCCTTTACATACAATCGAGTGTTATTGAAATGGCCTCCGTCCTTCCATTGACGAAGTTAAATACTCTTGCGGTCTGGAAAGATTTTTCGGCCGTTGATTCATAGGGGCCTGCCGACATCAGTCCTGCTCGCAAGTGGCATTTCCTCCAGCCTACGGCCACGTCTTTTGTGGAGAGAACAAGCCCCCCCTTATGCCTCTCACTGAGATCATCCATCCATCCATCCATCTTGCTCTCTCGCTCTCTCCGTCCTCCTGTCTTTATCTCTTTCTCTCTCTCTCTCCCTCTCCCACTATCTGTCTGTCTCTGACTCCCTCTATCTCTGACACATGGACGAGCAGGACTCATGTTCTCATGACTGGGTATGAGTCTGTGAATAAGACATAACAACTGTTAACACACTCGCTGCGGCTGAGCAACAGCTATAGATCTCTTGGCAACAACTTTTGGAACACAAAGGCCGGATTGAGAGCGAAGCTGCAGCCGTAGCTATCAGCCATCTGGTCTGATCTTTGATTCGGAAAGCGGGATACTCATGGTGCCGCTCGGCGTGCTGTTTATGACGAGCGAGGTTCACAGATCACAATAATGACAACATCCTGCTTCACGCCGCTCTGTGGAAAATGGTTCTCAACGACCGTCTCGTCAACGGCCCCTCGCCTTCGGAATTTCGTTGACGATTGAGCTTCGATTCAGTTTGGGCATTTTAATTAAGTGCGCGTAGTTGTTTAACCTGCAGCGACACACATTTCCACGGGGGCCAAAGAGCAGGAGCAAGAGTGAAAGGCGATTCAGTGGCTCAGGCCAAGGGACAAGCGATCAAACTTGCCACTTTACGCCATTGTGACACCGTCAGCAGGTTGGATCGACGCCAGCACTTCAGCCTTAGAAGAAAGGGAATTCAAAGGTTGATACCGGCGCTCCACACGTTCAAGTCCTGTTCCAAGGAGAGGACCCTGTTTCAAGATAGCGACTGCACAGAACGACAAATCTCAAAGGCGACACGAATAAAAAAACAATCACTCTGCGGTGAAACAGGCAAAGTTGTTCCCCTCGGGAGGGATCCAGTCACGTGGGGGACGTTCTACCAGCTCGTTTTGGGAAGCGACTATAAGTTGTTAGAAGGTCCCTCTGTATTCGTCGGGTCAAAATAGTGAAAGCCGGTCCGCAGCAGCCGTTAGGTCCGGGTCCCCGTTCACCCACGGGGCGTCGTGGTCTCTTAACTTTTCACAGTGAGCGCTGGAGAAGACGGCGTGCTGGTCACGGCCTCTTCCTCCGGCACGTCGTTGATAGCGGTGAGTCGAGATGGAAAGCGAGGCGGGCGGGCGGGCGGGCGGGCGGGGAGGCAGGCGGTGCTGTCCAGCACTTGTCCTTGTCCTTCGTCGCCAGCCACCCCTCACCCTCGTCCCTGTGCAGCGTCTCCTACCGACGCGGAGTCGGCCAGCGGGTACAGCGGCACCGAGGTGGACACGGTGGGCAGCGCACCGCCG
Source organism: Zeus faber (assembly GCF_960531495.2). Lineage (NCBI taxonomy): Eukaryota > Metazoa > Chordata > Actinopteri > Zeiformes > Zeidae > Zeus > Zeus faber. The sequence continues at coordinate 11,497,797 of NC_137208.1, read as the reverse complement.
CGCTCGTCTGTGTTTCCGCGCTCGGGGTCACACCCGATCGGACGTCTCCTTCTTGATTTGGCCTCGAAGGAGAAAAAAGAAAAGCATTCGACATCGCTGCTGTACAAGCATACCGCATACAAAGACAATGAAACTATTTTGATTTCGGATTTGCATTCTGATTTATCCAGACCAAAAGCATGAACTACTTCTAATGACAAAAAATACATTTTCTTATATTTTACATTTTTTATGATTTGACGTAGTTGGAAAGGCACGGCTAAAACGACGTTTACTGGTTCACTGTTTATTTTTAGGTCTATTGTTTATTATATACAGTGGCAACCTCTAAATTGAAAACTATAAGCGGATGATTATTATAACAGAATTATTTTTCTTTTTCTTTATTTCTCGTGCAGATTACCATCTAACAGTATCAATGGCTCTTCGAAGCCTGACACGGGATGCATGTTTTTAATTTTTTTTTAATTTTGTTCAATTAGGACACGGAGGAAAATAAATACATCCAAAATTACAACACACTGTTTTTACTTGTTTATGTTTTTTTTGGAGAAACGGGAAATGGGGACGCGCGGCAACAGCAAGCCCCAGCGTAACTGCGAGGCAAAGTATCATGGGAGTAAAGTAAAAAGATATAAGATAACCGTAGTTTTACATTTTTTGTCATGTATGAAAAAGACCTCAAATAAACACTGTAAGCGGACTACTTGATTACTACTGTATAAGCTAATTATTTAAACACAATTCGTGCTGGAACGATTCTGTCCCAAGCATTTTGATCCACATAAGCGGTTGATCACTGAAACCGTGATCATTATAAGCGGTTTCCACTGTATTGACATTTTTCATTTGAAATGTTTTATATGTTTTGTACATTCAAATTTTTCTCTATTTTTCTATCTTTATGACTTTAGTATTATCACCTACTTGTTCTGATGTGTGCCGCTTTGACACTGCCACTTCCTTCCTGGGATCAGTGATCACCGAAACAAAATATCTCTCAAAATACATAGTGTAACGCTTCCTGACTTACTAGTTCTTGCTTCCTGAAAGTAGTGGCCACCAGACGAAGCCCTAAACAGGGCTCATTGTCACGCTTGGATCACACCACCATCATGAGGTGACATACACTAAATCTCAACATTTTCAAAAATACTTGATCATATGAGAATAACAAGGGCCATTTCTGTCGAGGGGCAGTTTTATTAAATTAGATTAGATAAGATTAGGTGGACTTCTCTGTCTGAGATAATGGATATTTATGTTTGCCATTTCTTCAGCGCGTAGCCCACATGGGAAGGGTGCAGCTCCAAGAAACTAAGAAGGTTCCAAATAGAAACTTTATGTTCCACCGGAACCAGTAAAATTACAGAAATACTCTGCTTTCCTTTTTTTCTACACCTTAGGCCAAAAAGTCATTTCTTTCGACTTGAGTTGCTGAAAAGACACCATCAATTTGAAGGTCCTTTAAAAGATACGACGACCTTAGATGTCTTGCTGTACATGGTCGGTGCGTGGAATCGGAGCCCGCATGGTGAACTTACCAGCCAAAACACCAGAGAGACGCAAGCTGTTACGGGGATAAAAATCAGAAGTAAGGGACTTCTGCTCGCCCAGCTCCGCTCGCGACCCTCCTCCTGGCTCCCTGGGAGAGATATTAACATGCTTATTAGAGATCGTCCAGGTATCATTTGCGTGACGGGGAGGTGGTCAAAGTAGAGGCTGCGTGGGTGAGGTTGTCTCTCTTTATCTGACAGCGGCGCATGTGACTCAAGAGGCTTGCGGTCCGTCCCGTCTTTGAAATGGGAAAGTCCCCGTCTTCCCCCAAATGCAAATGTCTTTTATGACCGGCACTCCCTGAGAGGAATGGTTTCGGAATTTCTTGCCGCTGCGCTTCTCTTTTAAGCGTATTCTCATTATTTCATACTTGTCCAGCATGAATCAAGCTTCGGGAGCCACTGCAGTACCGACGTACGAATGCGGCGCGTGTTTTCTACCAAGCTCACCGACCCTGCGTCTTATTTAACAGCCATGCACTTCAGTTTTTTTTTTTTCGTCCACTCCTTTGGACCTATTTCCTACATTTAGGACCTCAGCGGTGCCTGCAACCGTACACCAGTACGTACTGTGTAGCGTCGGGCCTCTGCGATTGGAAAAAAAAAAAAGTACTTTTTGCTGTTGCGATTGAAATGGTTGCCGTTTGTGGAATTTAATACAATGCCTCACAACTGAACTGTACAATGAACGCTTGTTTTATTTGGTTAAATATGCTGTGCGGTGTATGTGTATGTGTGTGTGTGAGTGTGTGTGTGTGTGTGTGTGTGTGTGTGTGTGTGTGTATAGTGGAGGGAATTTTGAGGTTCATTAATTTGGTGCATAACAGAGAGACTGAGGCCTGCAGGCACCCCTGGTCGACCTTCCGGCATGACCTAGATGGTTCCGGCATGTAGGTGCTCTCGGTACGTACATGCTTTTTCGTAGCATGTACAGTATGTACTCCCTAATAGGTCCAGCTGGCAGCTCACACACTGGACACATTGACTGCCAGTGTGGGCATTCACCAGTTTGCAAACAGCTCTCAGACACCCCCCCCCCTGTCTCCAATTTGTCCACATATCACACAGTTGGCTGCACCACGGGTTATCAGTCGCGTGGATTCGTTTCAGTTAATTTCCTCACTGTGCGGCCGCACTATGGTTGTAATTGGACGGCGTTCAGGGACTTTTTCATCTAGTCCTTTCTTGCTTGAGGTTCTGTCCTCAAGGGATTGTGGAACACTGCCCACACCAGAGTATAGGAAGGTGTAGTTTATAATGTATTATGTAGAGTCGAAGGGTCTACCTGGGGTTTGCTGGTGTGGGAGGCACGGCGGAGGCTTGCAGGGGAAGCCTCCCGCTCCCTGAGCTGCAGAATGGAGCAATTCTTTGATGTAATCAAAGTAAAGACCGGACAGCAGGTTCCCCTCACGATAGTGACACTGGAAGACCTGCATCGCAGATTCCTGCGGAGATCCGACCACACACAGGCTTCACCGTCAGTATTAACAGGTTATTTCCGCCGCCTCGGCGAGATGTACATTCCTATAAAGGTACGTTAATTTCTTTGGCTGGAGCTGTATTGGTTTTTTTTTGGGGGGGGTTTTTTCTCACCAATTCCTCGTGGTCAAAAGTGAAGCGTAAACTTTTCAGCATCGCAATGAAGACAATGATGTTTTCCTTGTTGGACGATATGGCACCGAACATATTGGCCAGCTTGCGAAGGCTTTGCTCCAAAGGATAGATATTCAGCACCACCCAGCACATCCCGCTCTAGAGGTTGAATTAAAAAAACAAAACAAAGGAAAACAGAATAAATCAACATTTGGGGTTTTTGGTAAAGTATATTGCCACAAACTTTATCTTCTGTTGATGAAACATAAGACGTTTTTTTACATACCACTTCTTTGGGAATGTAGTGTATAGGGATCTCATAATCGATTGGAATATTCTCTTGCTGTGATGGAAAATGATGGAAAGAAAGATTGGAACGGGGAATCATTGCATAAACCAAAAACAACAAAACAGAAAGTAAATGTCCTCACCAGCAGTGACAGCTTGTTCACATCGTCTGTTATCGGCGTCCCAAATTCTTCCGAGCAGAGGCCGATATTTATGAGCAGACTGACGAGGAGACAAGATTTCTTCAAGATCTGACGGAGAGAACACAAGTACATACATTTATTGTACAATCCTGACATTTCTGGGTATATTCAGTATTTTCTATTAAATCTTATCTTATCTATCCAATTAAACCACTGTTTTCCTGTAAAGGGTAAGTGCTTTGCTCAATGGCAATGTCCTATCTTATATATGTTTTTATGTATTGGGAGTGTTGGCAGTCTTAAAAGTGAATTTCTACTGTGGAGACGAATTATCATCAGTTTTCAATTTATTTTGACATTGCCTTCATTGAGCAAGGTTTTCTCCTATGTTACATACCTTCCCCTATCGTAAAATTCTCACGTTAATCTTGTTAGTGTTAATCTCATCAGTTTAATGTCATGTGATATCAAAACGCTGTCAACCTACCTACTAACATGCATGAACGGTGTAACACGTGTTTTGCACTTTGTTTAAAATAAAAGTCTAAGTCTATATGGATAAGTCTAAAATGAAATAACACAATAGGCCTACAGCGTGCCACAGAATTACATAGGCCTACACCACCCCCGTACAATATATTTAACGTCCAGATAAAGGTGCATTTCGTGGAATGGAACCCAAAGATAAAAAGTCTTTAAAGATTTTTGTCTGACTACAGTATGAAGGATAACAAATTTGATCCAATTTAGGGAAAGAAAACCAAATTACTCATCGGGTGCCAGTAATTCCTACTTTCATTGTGACTGACTGATACAAAGCATCAAATGATGATGAACCCAAAACAAGTTCAGCACAACACGCACCACAAAAAGCTATTGTGCAAACAGAGATTTTCTAATGATGCGTTTGAGGTCATGCCATGGTCTAAATTAAAGACCCAACACTGAAATGGAGTTTGATGTTTGCTTTTTTTTTTTATTAAATCAATTTCATTATTATTATTATTATTATTATTATTATTATTATTATTATTATAATTATTATTTCCAGCTGTACAAGTGCAAACCCATCGTAACTTTTTAGATAGATGTGTACATCTTTGTAATTGTTTTCTATATTATTTCATTTTTCTACTTCTTAACTTGCTCTGTTTTTGTTGCTGCAACACCTGAGTTTCCCTCCGGGTATCAACACGGGGTTATCTGATGTGATGTGATGTGATGTGATGTGATCTTATCCGATCTGATCTGATCTGATCTGATCTGATCTGATCTTCTATTAACGTGTGTAAAACTATTAGCTATGCACTTTGAGCTATTTTGTATGAAAGGTGCTCGACAAATAAACGTTTTGATGAGTATGATTATGATTATTATTATTATTATTATTATTATTATTATTATTATTATTATTATTATTATTAATAAACTTATAATTTTTGTTATTATTATTATTATTTGTCATTTTTATTATTATTGGTGTTGTTATTATTATTATTATTATTATTATTATTAATAATTTATTGTGATTATTGTTTTTCTTATTAATATTGTTATTGTTATTATTATTATTCACTCAATCAAGCTCAGTCAACAAAGCGCCCACTTCCATATAAATCTGACTGCATACCAGACAACTTAATTCGATTGAATTAGATGTAATTCCATCACTCCAACTTGGCTCCTATTGCATACGGCATTCATCTACCGGCCACGGCATAACTTGCATATTTCGTTCCCCTCAAAACGCAGCTTTCCTCACTAAGACACAGAAACGAAGACGAACACAAGCGGGAGGATGAAACTCCGCCACTTACTGTCTCCCTCATATGGAAAAGCAATGCAGGATCACTCCGGCCCGGCGCATGGAAGTCGGTGCACGGGCTCCGAGTGCATGAGCCGGGGGTCCCAGCGCGACTGGAGGACGCACCGGAGTCCGCTTCTCCTCACCCCCACCGCCGCCCCCCCCCCCCCCCCGAGGGGACCGGTCAGCCCGCCGGCGGCGGGCGGAGTGACGCGGGTCCAGGGGCCGCCCACGGGCTGAGTCACCGCGTCACACCCCGGCGTCCCCCTCGTCCCATTAACACTCCTACACACCTTCTTGTTTGTTGTCGTCACACAAAGTCATGCCTTGTTGTCCCCCCCCCGTGGAACCTTTTTTATTCTATCATGGACTTAGTTTTATTAAATTTCTTTTACAATTGATCATTTAGTTTTTATTTTCCATTTTTATTCATTTATACTTTTTTTTTTATTTTTATTTTTTTTACCATTTTTTAATATATGTGTATATATTTAAGATTGTCATTTATTTCTTAATTTTAATTTTTTTAACTTGTATTTGTATTATTATTTAAAATTTTGGGGTAGTTAGTGAGTGTTTGTTTGTTTCTTTGTTTGTTTTAAATGTTTTATTGGTGGGTGGCTTCAAACTGAGCCTACTACTTATTACAAACTAATCTTGTGCATGTGTGTGTGCGTTGGTGTGTGTGTGTGTGTGTGTGTGTGTGCGTGTGGGGGGGGGGGGGTGTCTGTTTTTACTATCTTCCCATAACTTCATATTCACTTCCCTCACTGAAGTAAAATCTAAGTCAGGCCGTTTAAAGCAGGTCACATCTAAATATATCCCCCACCACCGCCACCACGCCAGCTCGGGAGCCCTGCGAAAAACAAAAACACACAGGTTGCAGGCGTTAGAGGGCGGACAGACACAGTCACCGGAGAGAGAGAGAGAGAGAGAGACATCAGTTGGCATTCTATCACGGCGAATGACACGTGACACACGGATGTACCCAACATGTCACGTCCAACACGGCCTTACTAACGCCGCGACTGCAAAGCAATAGGAATGACGCACAGATCCACAGGTGAGGTGCACGCGTGGACGCGGCTAAAATTTAGGATCTAGAACCGTGCTGAGCGTGCGTGGTGAGTACGAGACCCAGCGGTGGTTCGGCAGAAACAGTGCAATGAGGCCTTAGAGGACACTCTGTGTTTACACTGTATGCAGTGCATGACCGTGCCTGGCACTAGCACACGTGATTCAATATTCCAGTCGAATCTAATGTGGCGTTGACTCAAATGCGTTAAAAAAGTGACAATCACCAGAAGGAGCATGTTACGACATTACCCCGAATTTGCAAATACCGTATATAGCAAACGTATAAATCATAATACAGGGAAGGGTTTTTGCTTTACCTATTGCGGGTGAAGCAAATTTAAGAACTACGCCTGTCATGTTGTCGCCCCACAGCGATGGAGGATTTTGAGGATATTGACGGGGAACTCATCGAGTTCGCCGTTCAGGAGAGCCTTCAGGATTCCTTCAAGCTGCCCCACTCGACAAAGTACGCGAGACAGAAGTCAGAACTTTGGCCTGTTGTCATTCCTCATTTTGATAATTCACTCAATGATAATTCAATAACTGAAATAGTAAATTGTTGATGAGTGGCTCCCAGTCATAGGAGTATATTCATATTATATATATACTTATATATTTATATGTTTATCTATCTATCTATCTATTTATTTATTTATTTATTGTTAAATTGTATAATCTGACCCCATGTTTTTTGATAGAAAGGAGCCACTCACCGAAGACTTCCTGAAGATAATGTCAGCTATAGAGCAAGGTACGGCTCATATACTCATATATTCCTGAAGGTGTCAGCGTGATGTGACAGGGGAGAATAAATTTGCGGTCCTTCCATTCAATAGAATAAACAAATAAAATGTCGCTTCAGCAAAAGGTCTGAGTACTTCTTGCACCGCTGACACATTTGATTTGATGCTGTGTGTCCCTGCGCATCCCATCCTATTTATTTGTTTTTTTCCTCTAATAGCCTTTTGTTATTTATATGTCCCCCGGTGGTGGTGTTACCCCTTCCGCCAGGTGAGGTGTCTGCCCTGCGGGGTCTGTCGGGCCGCGGATCCTCCTTCCTGGAGAGGGACGTCGTGGGCTGGTTGCCGCTCCACAGGGCAGCCACGCAGCCACGACTGGAGATTCTGGACCTAGTTCTGCAGGGTGAGGGACCCGTGATGCTAATGACCCAGCGGGTTAAGCGTTGTGTGCTCTTTCCCCAACATTCCCGGTGTCTCTCTCGCCACTGCTCTCCGCAATAAAGGCAAAATTGGACCCAAAAGGCATTTTCACAACAGCTTTAATACATGCATATATTGACTTTTTGCATCCACACACGTCCTCTAGTCCTGACCTCCAGCGACCAGAGCCTGGAGGAGCAGACGGAGGACGGACAGACGGCCCTGACCCTGGCTGCGGAGGCCGGCCTGGTGGAGAACGTCAGGACGCTGCTGGAGCACGGAGCGTCACCTCACAACACCAACAGCAGGAACGAGTCTCCGCTGCTCATAGGTAGCAGGCGCCCACACCAGAACTAAATATAGTGACGTTAGATAGTTATGTTATAAATTAATAAGCATCCTACGTGCACCGATCCGCACCAAGTTGCTGTTATAAAAAGTACATCTTATCCCTGCCGTTTATTGTATTTTTTCCATTTCGTAGCCGTGAGACGGAGCTGCTATGAGATGATCCTCACTCTCATCATGGGCGGAGCCTTTGTAGAGCGGGTGTGTTTCACCAGGTGGACAGCCACGCACGAAGCTGCCAAGGTGAAATACTGAATATCTGATGAAGTACTTGATACACAATTCAAGTCTTTCATTTCGCTTGGGCAACGGGAAACAACAACTTTCCTTACTTCCTACTTATTTCCTCCCTTCCCGTACTTCCTTCCTTCCTTCCTTCCTTCCTTCCTTCCTTCCTTCCTTCCTTCAGGTGGGTTGTCCAGCCGTTCTGATGCTGCTGTTGCGACATGGAGGGAAGGTAACGGCTAGAGATGGACACGGAGTGACGCCTCTCGGAATTGCGGCCGAATACAGCAACGTTGCGGCCGCGGACATCCTCATACAGCACGGTCAGTACGCCAGATCAAAGGGAGATTAGAGCAAAATGAGCTCAAAAGTTACTGTGAATAATGTTCAGGTTAATCGGTGGCCACACAGGTGCACCTCTAGAGGTCAGATGTCCCTATTTTTCAGATTACATTCATGGAAAAAATAAGACTCCACACACACCTACAGTATGTAGAGGGAGAGGTGTAGAGGAGAAAAACTGGAAGTCCTCAAAATATTCAAAAAAGTTAAATAAATGAGCAAACTTATTCTACATTGGTATATGGAGGTATAACGGGACAATGTACCCTACTTTTCAGAGCCAGCGTCTTTCAGTGTCAGTTTCTGTGTGCCCACTTCCATCCTCTAGGTGGCGATGTAAACGCCCAGGCCGGCAATGGAGACACTGTCCTGTATGATGCTGCAGGATCTGGAAACCTGGACTGTGTGGAGCTGCTGCTGCAGCACGGAGCCAGCCCCAACACAGCCAGCTACGCCTGCCAGCTGCCCATACACCGAGCGGCCTATGAAGGACACTACTTGTAAGTAGAAGGACACTACTCGTAAGTAGAAGGGCACTACTCGTAAGTATAAGGACACTACTTGTAAGTGGAAGGACCAGCTTGTAAGTAGAAGGACACTACTTGTAAGTAGAAGGACACTGCTTGTAAGTAGAAGGACACTGCTTGTAAGTAGAAGGGCACTACTCATAGGTAGTAAGGACACTACTTGCAAGTAGAAAGACACTATTTGTAAGTAGAAGGACACTACTTGTAAGTAGAAGGGCACTACTCGTAAGTAGAAAGGACACTACTTGTAAGTAGAAAGACACTTTTTGTAAGTAGTAAGGACACTACTTGTAAGTAGAAGGACACTACTCGTAAGTAGAAGGACACTACTCGTAAGTAGAAGGGCACTACTCGTAAGTAGTAAGGACACTACTTGCAAGTAGAAAGACACTACTTGTAAGTAAAAGGACAGTACTCATAAGTAGTACCGCCAAAGTATCAAATGCTTGAAAGGAGTAGCATCAATTTTCTCGTATGAGAAAGTTCTGACTCACACGCGCACACACACACGCACTGGCACAGACACACACACACACACACACACACACACACACACACGCGCACACACACACACACACACACACATTTTATTTTAAATTGTGTCATTCAGGCCGCTGCTGGGGCCCCCTTGGGGACTCCCAAGGGGGCCCCAGCCTCTGCTTCACTGACTGAGATCACTGGCAAAAACCTCACTTTAAAACAGATCCCCCCCCCTCCCCCCACCCCCCTCTTGCCCTGGACAGGGTCCTGAAGACGCTGATCCCCCTGACCACTAAGAGAGCTATACGTCTCTCAGGACAGAGTCCCGTCCACTCTGCAGCCGACGGAGGACAGAGCGTCTGTCTGGAGCTGCTCATCCAGAGGGGCTTCAACGTCAACGCACTGCTCGACACACACATTTCTGGTATGGCGCACACACACACACACACACACACACACACACACACGCACACACACGCACGCACACGCGCACACACACACACACACACACATTATTGTTTTTTTCATCTACCGAAAATGCTCGGTTTAAGGTTGGTTTAAGATAAAATAAGATAAAGACTTAATCTCATCTACACACATTGCACCTTCACTTGAGCTCATTTTGCTGTTCACTTGACCATACAACCATTACTATTAACATACTGTTCCTACATTTTTGTGAAGCTTTGTAAGACCCTTTTTACATCCTCAGAATACTTCTTAAATTTGTGTATTATTGGCGTCTCCCTGACCCCATATAGTCAGGGGGTTTAGTCATAGTCCCTCCTTTGTAAAGCATGTTGACCTACACAGGCCATGACTTGCCCCTTCACGTTTGCATTGATGGCCTTGGTTGATTTATTGTAAATCAGAATGAGATGGGTTTTTGTCACCCTCCTGCGTCTCCAATCCTCCTGAACACTGGTTCCAGAGAACTATGGGGACTTGAGGAAGAGCCCCCTGTACTTTGCCGTCTCCAACGGCGACGTGACCTGCGCCGAGATGCTGCTAGCGGCCGGAGCCAGAACCGAAGTGGACACCCTCCAATGCATCCTGGTGGCCATACGGGCCGAGAGGTGCGTGGAGCCAGGGAACTACGGGGAGGGAAGAAATGCACGGCGTGTGCGTCCCACGGATTTTTAGGGGAACGTGGAAGCAGCGGCGGAAAGAGGCAAAGATAATCATGCATTCACATTAATAACAGGAAGAAATAATGACAAGCAAGAATGCAAGGAGTGACCCGCTTGAAATACAGCAGCAATTTCAACCTACGTGCCCCCCTAGTGGTCCTGTGGAGGCACTGCAATGTGGGCCGCCCAAATCATTGGCAAAACAAATGTTTTAAATGATTTGCAGAACAAATTTCATGGCGTGGTTTGGATGTGAGGATAAATAAGTGTCGTGTCGGCTTTCCCTTTCCGTCGCGTCGCAGGTATGAGCTGGTGCGCCTGTTGCTGCGCTATGGGGCGGAGGTGAACTGCTACTTCCGGGTGATCAGCGACACGGTCTTCCCGACGGCCCTGCAGTACGCCCTGAGGGACCCCGCCATGCTGAGGCTGCTGCTCAACAGCGGATACCACGCGCACAAGTAATCACAAAAACAGAGAGGAAAACGGCACTCCCAACGCGCTCGTATGTTGAAACAGATTTGACTCAACGGAACTGGTACTTAACGTACTATTAATGTTACTATCGACTATTTGACCCAATACTTGCTCCGGTTGTTGGAGAACTACTCCTACTCATTCGCACCAATACTCGAGGATCGGTTTTCATTTCAAACCGCGCTTTCTCCGGTAGGTGTTTCCGGTGTTACCACGGTGAGAGCGACGCACTGGACAGCTCCTGGGTGGACCTCCACAACCAGGCGTATGAGATCTACAGCCAGTCTGACACTGTGCCCGTAAGCTTGGGGCCTCGACTCTCCCTCAGCGTAATATTTTATTCGCTATATTAAAGCCAGAGGAACTAAGATTTTTCACGGCTTGGATTTGGGATTTGAAGTGTCGGACAGCTGGAAAAAGCTGCTCATATATCTGGATTTCCAAAAGGAATATGTACGTGGGTGGGGATTGTACTTTGCCAATGCTGTTGGCATTATTAAGTTTGATCAATGTACTAGTGTTTGACAACCAGCTAACTGAAATGGAATAGGATGAAATCAAAACCGTTTTATGAATCAATGTCATAATTCATAAATAAATAAGCGAACATCCATGCGCGCGCGGTATTCGGTGCTCCCTCCTCACGTCCTCCTCCTCTCAACTCTCGCAGTTCTGTGAGTTGGCGTCGGTGTCGTGCGTCGTGCACCTGGCGGGCGGCGTGGTGAGGATGCTGCTGGACTACGTCGGCCACGTCAGGCTCTGTCCCAAGCTCCAGCGTGTCCTGGAGGGAAAGCCGGAATGGGCGGAGATCTGTGACATACTAGGTAGTACTTTGTTTATATCACGGGTAGTTTAAAAGTACATACAATCGTATTCCACCAGTGTACGACCGTGCATCCCCAGGTGAGCCGCGGTCGCTCCAGCATCTCTGCCGGTTGCTGATCAGAGGACGCATGAGCCGCAGGACGCTGAACAGCCCCGGGGCCATGGCCGCCGTGCCCTTCCCTCCCCGGCTGAGGTGCTTCCTGACGTACGGGGAGTACCACCTCCCCCGTTCATCCGCCGCCACAAATACAGAATAATGTCCTCAATCAAAATAACTGAGTAATAGTGACGACGTGCACATCTCCACTTGGGTTTGTCGGATCGTTTCCTGCGTCGGGGGCCTCCCTCTTGGTCTCTGCGCGTTAAGCTAAATTGAGTTTGTCTGATATGAAATCACTGTACATTTTTCCCCGTATTCACACCTGAACAGGTAAAATATTCCGCGTTGGGGGCGATTCAGTTCATGTGATCTGAGCAAAACAAGTTGCACTTATTAGACGTTTGGCGATAACAATGTTGTCCCCGGCGATGGAGTTGTGGAAGAGTCCGTTCATCAGTGTATTTTGGAATAAACAATGTTATTTCATAGAAGTGGTGGTATTTGTATGAAAGTATGTATATGTATGTGACGAATAAACCTCTCGAATCTTGAATTTAAACTTCTTTACTCAGGTCTTGGTAACGTGTGTTAAAAGAGAAAGACTTTGAATGAAGATTAAAGTGGTAGTCCGCACTTTTTTTTTTTTTTTTAATCCCATGATGTAGCTGTAGGCAGAAGTCAAACTTTCCAGAAAAGAAAAAGGGAACGCCTTAGAGAGAGAGAAGACAGGGGTGAACCCAGATGTTGTTTAATTTCTACTGGAATTCTAGGACTTGTAGTGTCCCACCAATTTCATTGATTGCCACTTTAAATGTGCCGGAAAAGTCGACATTTCTCGAACTCGGTGAACAAGTAGGGTCCTCAGTGTTCGAGGACAGTGACAGGACCCAAACATCGTTTCCGACTTCAGTTATGGTGGCTTTGACGTTTTTGGCTATGGGATGCCGAGCTGGTTGCCCTGCTGCCGACGGACCATACACACACACCGCCTCCGTCTCCATGTTCTTATTTTGGCCCCTAACAAAGGCCACCGAGGCCGCGCTGACAGACCGCTGCGTCCACGCGGCCACGCTCTATGAGCTCACGGGCTTTTTGTGGCGCTGTCTCAGCGCGGCGCCTCCCAAAAAAAGATGTAGCATCATGGGGGCCGACACTTTGTTACGCACCCCCGAACCCCACCCCCGCCTGCCCTCTCTTAAGGCCTTAACAGCAGCTGGTGAGATTAGAGACGAGAGGAGACGGGACACATTCAACACGGGTCCTATGTTGGTCCGGCAGACCGGGACAGATCCAGTTCAGGCAGGAGTCGGCTTACCCCCCCTTATCGTCTTTCTGGAACTGGAAACAAAGACAGGGGCCAGTGTGCGGAGACACCCACTCCAGGAAGGAGGCACCGTAACCAGATGCTGACTCTACCACGACTCCAGACGCCCCGGACTTTCTAGCAGCCCCGACCTGGATCTATCAATATAAAAAAACAAAACAAAAAAACCCCAAAAACGTTCTTTTTGAAAATCTCAAAACATTTCACCTCTTTGGGGTTTTGGTTTCTTGGGCGGGTAGCGATTCTCTGACCACCAAGCCCAGCCATGAGCTGTTTCGGGTATCGTCGAGAGCTGAGCAAGTACGAGGATGTGGACGAGGACGAGCTCTTGGCCTCGCTCAGCCCCGAGGAGCTGGCCGAGCTGGAGAAGGAGCTGGCCGACATCGACCCCGACGCCAACGTCCCCATCGGGCTGCGGCAGCGGGACCAGACGGACAAGACCCCGACGGGCACCTTCAGCAGGGACTCCCTCATGAAGTACTGGGAGAACGAGACGCGGAAACTGCTGGAAGACGAGATCACCGGAGGCAGCCCCAAACCGGTCGGTCGTGACGTTTTTATTTTTGTACAGGCGGGTCACTGGATAAACCGGAAGAAAAGTCCCTTGAATTTGTAAAATCGATATTTCTTAGGTGTTGTTAACTTGAAATTGAGAAATTGAAGGCACATTTTAAGATGAGACAACCTTAAAAAAAAAATTTGATTTTAAAAATTAAAGCAATTGATTTAGATTGTTCCAATGACCCCATCCAAGTACCGTGTGTGTGTGTGTGTGTAGTTTTGTGGTTTAAGTAAAATTAGGGTGTTTTGACTTGTAATAATAAGGGCCAGAAAGATTACGGCAGATACGTAAAAGTGATCTTGCGTGTGTTTAATTTTAGTATGTTTCAGTACTGGCACATGAGGTTTGATAAAAGGACCCTGTTGTTTCTTCAAGAGATCAAAACGGGTCTGCACGGTCTTTTTCAGACCAATTTCGCTGCAGTAACGATTATTGTTTTACACTTGAAACGCACTGAAACTCAGGATGCCGAACAAGCGGAGTGTGTGACAGAAAGCGACAGCGAGGCGGAGGACGAAAAGGACGAAGACAACGAGAAAGAGAAGGAGAAATGTGCAGATGAAAAGGAGGAAGACGAGGAGGAGGAGGAGGAGGAGGAGGAGGAGGAGGAAGAGGATGAAGAAGAGAGTGAGGAAGAGGAAGAAGCAATGACAGAAGAGGAGGAGGAGGAGGAGGAGGAAGAGGGTGACGTGAAACCCGAACCCGCAAAGGACTCTGGTCTTTCGACAGCGCAGGTTGACGGGCCGGCGCTTTTGAAACCTCAGAGGGCGGAGCCTGTGCGACTGACTCCTCCCCCTCCGCCCGCCGACACCAGTGCGAATGGAAACCCCATTGTCGTCGATGAGGCTCTGCAACGCGTCCTTAGCGACGACCCCGAGCTCACAGAGGTCAACCTCAACAACATCGATGACATCTCACAGGTATTATGGCTTAATTCAATAGATCCTTCACAGCCGATCCGGTGTCACTCGTCTTGAATCAACCTCGCAAAATTTGACGATTGTATTCCCTTTAAAAAAATCATTTATACAGAAGATTCACGGATACTTGGAGTGACTGAGGACTAGCGACTTCTGTGATGACCATTTTAAGTGGCATTCATGTTTACGTTCTTGATCGCATCAAAATCCATTCCATGTTTTCGGTAAAAATTTCCCAGTGATGTACAAAGAGAAACCTTGTCCAAAACAAAATTCCAATTTTACTTTTGCTGTGGTTTCACAGATAATGTGGACCGGGATCCTTCTGAAAGCCAAACACTGCTCTCTGGAATTCATTTATCCTTGGGAAATAGAATTGTTCATAACATGATCATGTTGTGAACAGTTTTATTACATTTGCAGAGCATTTTTACTAGAGTTACACCATATATGCATATATGCATGTATCAAATACCAGAAGTAGAAATTTACAGGTTCAAACAGTCAATGTCCTGCCATGTTTTTGCTCCAGCCGAGCACGGATCCAGCTCAGTCTTCATAAAATGAGTTGGCTCTCTGGGTCGATGCTATTCGGTGCGGACTCAAAATCCCGGAGTGGGGTTTCACTCTCTGAACCACCTCCGTCAAATGCAGAAGCAGAAACAATTCATTTTTACTGCGCCAATTCCTTTAATCATAATATACAAGATGTAACCCCGCTAAATATAATTACACTCCCCCCCCTAGGAAAACCTGATCCGCTTTGCCGAGGCTCTGAGGTCCAACTCTCACGTGCGGGTCTTCAGCCTGGCAAACACGCACGCCGACGACCCGGTGGCCCTGGCCATCGCCAAGATGCTGAGGGAGAACTCCTCCATCACCAGTCTGAATATAGAGTCCAACTATGTGACTGGGAAGGGGGTGCTGGCGCTGGTTCAGGCCCTCCCTGGAAACACCACTCTGACCGAGCTGCGCTTCCACAACCAGAGGCACATGTGCGGGGGGCAGGTCAGTGTGCAAATAATGGGGAATTATTGCAAATGATAGAAGAATGATGGAAAAAAGAACTTGAGTGGAATTTGAGTTTCTTGATGAGCGCTGTGTCTTGAAATAATGACATAGAGTATATAACTGATCATGTAAATTGTACTTTTAGGAGGTCACAATTAACCTGGCATGTATCAATCTAATACTAAATTCAAACAGCTATCCTGTTCATTTTATCTCTGTATCTTTCCCCCTGTTGTTTTAAGCCTAGTCTCTATCCTTGTTTCCTTCTCTTCTCTGCCCCTGTCTTTTTCTTCACCATCACCCATGGGGTTAAAGTTTCTCCGAGTGAAACAGGATCCTGGACAGTTATCCCACCGCCCTGTGCCTGTGAAACATTATCTCTCTCTCTCTCGCTCTCTCTCTCTGCATCTGTCGGGCGACACCCGCCGTACAGGTAGAGATGGAGATGGTGAAACTTCTGAGGGAGAACCACACCCTGATCAAGCTGGGCTACCAGTTCAACCTGCCTGGCCCCAGGATGAGCATGACCGGGATCCTGACCAGGAACCAGGACCGCCAGAGGCAGAAGCGGCTGCAGGAGCAGAGGCAGCAGAAGCAGCAGGGCCAGCAGGGGGCAGCCGAGGGAGCCGTTAACCCCCGCACCACTACCCTGGTACGAGTCGCGAAACCACTATAAATAGTATATATATAAAGGTCGAGAGGCTTAAGCCCGAGAGGCTTAAACATCGATTGCTGGCGTGTATATTTATTTCCAAAAGACTGGGGGGCCAAACATAGAACATAAAATATAAACAGTCCATTCGCTCGTCTCTCTCTCTCTCGACTTTTCCTTGGACCCTGGTGACAAGGGAATCCGCCAGGAGACTTTGGTTAAATCCAAAGTTGTGAAAAATCGAGCCATGCCTAACAGGTCGAGGAATTTGTCGACCCAGGGCATCAGGAAAGCTTCAAATTTGGACACCGCCTTCACCTTTCGGTAGTTGACACAGAATCAGACCAACCCATTGGGCTTACCCACTAGCACGATGGGGCTGGACCAGTCACTCGTGGACTCCTCTATTTCATCATGGCCTCGAATTCCGTCTGCACCGGCAGGCTACATGGCTGAGAGTGCAGGGACATGAGGCCTAGCATGGTCAGTCAAGATTTCCTTTGAAATCCAAACTTGGGAGATGACCTGAAACAGCGTCTGCGCTACATTTTTGGCCGTAGTATTGCGCACATACACTGGTTCGGAATATCGGGTTGCGTAGTCCACTATAACCAACAGAAACGATACCCACGAGCATTGCGGTCTAACGGCACGACAAGGTCTATTGCATGTCATTTGAATGGGGCATCGAATAGGGGAAGGGGTCTCAACAACGCTCTAGACTAGGGGAAGGAGCCTCAACGACACTGTAGGCGTACCCGGAGGATTGACCAACTGGCACTAAGGACATGTGGCGCACCACTTGCATATGTCTGCTCAAATGCCTGGTCAATAGAAGCTGACCATTATCCACTGCAGTGTTTTATCATGTCCGAGCCATCGGGTTAAGGTGAGCCACCTGGAAAAGCATTTCCCGGTGGCTCTTCGGAACCAGCAACTGGGTGATTTCCTCCCCTGACTGTGACTGAGTGTCATGGCTCACTTTATACAACCCTTCCCGAATCAGTGAAAAATACGGTTGAGCAAGGATGGCACCAATGCGCCATAGATTGTAAGTACCCACCCAAAGGGCATGTGTAGGGTATCGTCTCCCGACTGTGCTAATGGAAAATCGTCAACGGGAAAGACTACTGGGTCTGGGGAAGATCCCACTTGGGATTCCCCTACTGCCTGGCTGACTTCCATAAAGGGGCAGTCCCTGCACTCATGTCCCGGCTGACCACAGTGCCAGCACCCCTGCCCAAGAAAAGAACCAGCCTGAAAGTCCCCAGCCCTTCGCTGGGCTGACGGGAAGGGAGCCAGAGCTGGAGAAAGCGTCCCTCCCCCGGGACCCCAGTGCCAATGAGCCCCTTGTTAGCCAGGATTACCAGGGAGCCGGTATGGGCTGGGCGCTGGCTGGCTCCATTGCTGGCTCCTGGTGGTACACTGCCATCAAACCGTTGGTCACCGCCTGGAGGGTTGCGGGTCAATGGCACCGGACCCAATTGGTGGTCCTGGCCGGAAGGTCCGTGAGGAGCTGCTCTATCAAGATGCCGTCGATGAGCTCGTCCAGGGTATGGACCTCTGGACAAAGCCACCGCCGGGCCGCGTCCCGGAGCAGTTGGGTCTGCGTGAACCTGCGTGAGCCTGTTGTGGCATAGTCCATTCCCTGGAACAGTAAGCAGTGCCCCTCCGGTTTCTTCCCCGCCTGGTCCGGGACCGCCCTCCACAAGGTCTCATAGTCCAGGCGGTCCTCGGGAGGGAGGGCGTGAGCGGCTAGCTGAGCCTCCCCCCGTCATGAGGGGGAGCAGCCGAAGCAATGGCTTTGGAAACAGTTGGGTTTCACTGGGGCGCTGATTTCCCTGACTCAAAGTAGGTGTGCCGGCATAGGGAGAAGCCTGTGCCAGCGTTGGCAGACCGTGACTTAATCTACGCCCCTCGGTCTGCTACATAAGGGTACGGTCATAATACAATATAGCACAAATTAAAAAAATTTTTTAACAAATAAACCCTAGGTGAAGGTATCAGTATACAGTATGTTGCAGAGTGCCCAAAAATAAATGTAGCCTTGATTTGAATAGTTTTAGCTTTGGTGTTAACATGCAATGGATGCAAAGATGATAAGAAGATGCAGAGGACAAATTTCCCCATGGGGATCAATAACGTAAATCAAAAAACCTGCATATTGTCAAGTTTCTTGTCAAAATTACCAGTAAATTCAAACGTACATCGTATACGTGTGTCTTGGAAACGTATGTGTCTCTTAAACTCCCATCTCCCTCCAGAAAGGAACTCCTAGTTCCTCGCCTCGTTCATCGCCCTGGTCCTCACCCAAACTCCCCCGGAACGACAGGGCGGCTAAAAAACTCACGCCCCCTGCCCCTGCTCCGCCACCACCACCTCCCCCTCCGCCACCCCCGCCTCCCCCACCGCCGCCCCCGCCTCCCCCTCCGCGGGAGAAGAAGAAGCCCACCAGGCTGATCGCGCAGGTGATCAAGGCCCACGAGGAAGGGAGCGGCGCCGGCGGCGGCGGCAGCGGCAAGAAGAACGCCAAGTCGAAGGGGAAGAAAGGGAAGAAGGGGAGGGTGAAGGAGAGGGAAAATAACGAGACAAGCAGCATCCTCAAGGAGCTGAAGAACGCCTTGCGGCCCGTGTCGGTGGAGAGGAGGGTGGAGGAAGGCAGCAGACCCTCCACGCCGTTGAGGTCGGCGCACGACCAACTGATGGAGTCCATCCGCAGTTGCAGCATCCGGAACCTGAAGCGGGTTAGTAAAGAACACGTCTGGATACTACTGGATACTACTTATATGAATGCTACTAAAAGTCCACTACAGCCGCTTTTCCACCAAGGTACAGGAAACCATTTTTAAGGCAGAGAACCTTCTCAAATAAGAACCTTGGCCATGCCTAAAACTGTTCTTGGTGGATTTCCCACGGCACACAGGAAACTGAAACGCTGGTCGCGTTGGTCGCTGTATTTTGGATTCTGGCTCTGTATTTTCCTCAATTAATAAAAAGTAGAAAACAAAAAAACAAAAAAACAAAAAAACAACAAAAAAAAAAAAAAAAAAAAAAAAAAATATATATATATATATATATATATATATATATATAAATAAAAATAAATTATAAGTAGCAAGTCGAAAAGTTACTGCGATGGAAAAGAGGCTGTAATTACATTTAAACCTGCATGGGCTGATTTCTACACTCGTGAAAAGTGAAGCACGTTCTCACGATGTTCTCAACAAACCTCCATCAGCCTTTTCCAACCGCGTCCTGAAGACAGCCATGCAAACCATCACGTGTATTTTCGCCAACGGGTTGCGACGGATTGAGAGGGAAAGAACTCCCAATTAGCGTAAGGGGGGGGGGGTGTCAGAGCACGTTGGCTAAAGTAGAGGTAAGTGTGAGAAACGTTGAAAGAATGTGACTTCTAAACAGTGTTCTATGAAATTAGGGCCCTGGGTGATTTCATTCCCAAACAGGTCACAGGTGGTTTGGGCGTCGCTGCTTTGTATTGACGTCACTGCTTGTATCGGCTTCGTATTGGCTCTGGGCCCGTGGCGTCGGGCGGGGTCGCCCTGCGATGCGTGTTGTCGCATGATGTTGGAAGCTTGTCCTGTCTTACTGGTTTGTCCGAAAAAAAAAGGGGGGGATATGCGTTTGTTTTGTTTCTAGCATGCAATTCCGATGGCACATTTTGCACAACGCAATTTGTATTGTGATCACCATAGGGCACTGATGCACAGCATGACATTTTGGGGGGGGTTGGGGGACCCTCATGAAAACCTATCGCCCCCAGGGCATCCGATGACCTTGTGTGTAAGTGCTCCAGAAACGGGCCCGGCTTTGGTGTACAACAATAGCTGCGGGATTAGGGACCGCGTGCGAACGCGCCTTTGTGGATGGGGAGGGGTTGAGTATCCAGGTACGGTGGGCCGGTCCGGGGCAAATCCCGGAGACAAATTTTAACCCGTCCATTCCTGTTCACAAGCCCCGTAGCGACGTGTCGACGGAGACGGGGCAAATCCGCCGCGCTATTTTCAGCACAACATACAAGGGCATATGGAGGCATTCACGGGGGCCCGGCAGGACACCATAATTGCGAGGCATTTCCCTCCCATGATTGTGAAACAATCCCATATAATAGAGGATATCTGCTGGCAGGGGGAACAAGAGGAAGTTTAATTTAGCCTGAATGGTCACAGGCCCCGTGGTGTCCGAGCCATCTCTGTGGTTACCACGGCCTGTTCTTTCTTAACAGAGAGAGAGAGAGAGAGAGAGAGAGTGGGGCCTCTTTGGCACCGCAAACACTGCGGTATGATCGCATTGCTCGGAGGGAGAGAGGGAGAGAGAGAGAGAGAGAGAGAGAGAGAGAGAGAGAGCGACAGAACGAGAGAGAAAGAACTCCCAATTAGCGTAAGGCCATTGGCAGCGGGGCACTAGACCTGAAGGGTAAACAATGTTAGAAATGAGGGGGGGGGAGACCGGACACAGGGCGACAACTGTCTTTTCTTACGAGTCAAAGGGAACTAGCACGTTTTGAGATACCGAATAAAATAATGGAAGGTGGCGCGCGGTGGTTTTCCTGGGGTATCACCTGGTCTAACGCTTTGGCCCCGGCCGGGGTGTTGTTCCACGACAGTGGAAAACGGGCGGCGGCCTCGGACAGAGGGGTCCCGGAGCTGTGAGATTCCAGCCACTTAGCCGGGGCTATTGATAGAAACGCTTCACTGGGGCTTTGATAGAGAAAGAGGCAACACGTTACCACAGCACACGGCAACAACAGCGCGGCAACAACAACGCGGCCGCCCATCTGTTGACCCCGCCGAGCGGACAGAAGACACATTGTGCGGTTTCAGCGGGGCGACGGTGCCCGAAACAAGACTTTAAATGGATTCATTTTGATTATGCAGAGCTAACAATGTGTCAAATAGCGGTTTTCATGTTTTTTTTTTTTTTTTTAACCACATAGCAAAAAATATTATAGGTAAGATTTTACGTCAGAAAAATAAATTAAATGGAAAATATTTCATTTTATTGCAATTAATTTCCTTAAAAACTGCTCGACAATGTCGCCCATCCACGGAACGTTGGTTGCACTAGGAGAAGGAGAGAGAAAATATGCTTCCCGGGATTAACTTTTTTCCCTCGCAATTTGATCATTTCTATATAATTCGATCCTCTGCAAATCTATAACAAAACACAAATTTTTTGTTGCATTTATACACTATTAATCCCAAATCCTATATGCGTTATAATGATGTTACTGTTGATACCTTTGCATTCCATTCTATTTATTGTCAGCGTCTATTTAGTCAAACTTTCTTGGAATTGGGGCTTTCCTCGACTTTCCTTTGACTCTCCTCCTCTGAACGCGTTCATGATCACCTCGACGGAAAGGGACTGATGTGCGGCTGGTTTTCAGGTCCAAGTGCCAGATCATCTCCAGTAGAAGAGGAAGAGCTTCCCCCGGCGACTTCTAGCTGTGAAAAGTGGAAATTCTAATCAAAAAGGACAAAGGACAAGTGACCAACGGCGGTCAAAGCATGAGAACCTAGTGATTACCGAGGAGGAAAGAGCTGATTTTTTTTTTTTTTTTTGGAAAAACAAAATGGAGACTTGCACTGTAATAATAAAAAAAAAAATGTATTTGGGTTATTTTCTAGTATTTATGCCTATTTAGGAAAAACATGTTTTTTTTTTTGTATTTTCAGTGTCAAATAGCTTGTCTGAGCTGTTCACTGATGTTTTCTAAGGGAACTATATACACTGTTGTAAAATTGTAAATATTTTGTTGGTTGAAATAAACATCAATGAATAATTATATCAATGTCGGCTCTTTAGTTCTTAATTTATTTACTGGATTAAACAAGGTTAACATTCTTTGTTTTCTGATTTGGGAAGTCCAAAAAAATACACAATATATTGTAAAAAATCTATACTGTGTATGTTATAAAAACATTATACATTGGAAGCTATTTTTGCATATTAATGTTTAAGGAAGAATACATACGGTTAACTCATTTAATGAAATTATGTAAAAATCTATTGGGACTCTCTACCTTTATTAACTTGAGCAACGGAGTAAAAACATGTGGTTCTAAAGGTCATCACCCCGCAGGAAGCAGCGGGTCTCTTCCACAAAAACGATTCTGCACTTATCCAAGGTGATTACTTCTAGGATGAGAGGCGGGATGATGGATGGATGGATGGATGAGGGGGGATGAGGGAGGATGAGGGGGGATGAGGGAGGATGAGGGACGAGGTCGTCTGAGGAAGGTGTGGGGAAAGGGAGAAGTAAGTCCCAGGCACGGAGGTCGTATGAAGAGGAAAAGGGGAAAAGGAGAACGAGAACAGGGTATGATAGATTGGAGATGAAGACGTGAGAGATCCGAGAGGGAGCGGGAGTAAAAGAAGAGAGGACACGGATGATGTGGGATATTATTACCACTGGCTCTAATCCCACAGGCTGTGTGTGTGTGTGTGTGTGTGTGTGTGTGTGTAGGCCTCGGAAAAGGTCCCTCTCTCCTAAATCCACCGTGCAGCTGCGACGTCTGCACCGCATTAGCTCTGAAAGTTACATACAAACTGTGACTAGAGACTCCCAAGAAGGCTGAATACTCTGAAGTGGTGTTCGGTGCATAAGCACACACGACACTCAGAGCTTTCCCCTTAGCAACTTGTAGTTGCATAGAGGCGACCCTCTCTCCCGCCCGACACCTCTCACCCTGGGCAACTCCAGAAAAGGAGAGAGTCCAGCCCCTCACCAGGAGTTTGTTTCCAGAGCCAGTGTTGTGTGTAGAGGTGAGCCCAACTTTATCTAGTTGGTACTGCTCCATCTCCCGCCCCAGCTCCGGCTCCTTCCCCACCAGAGAGGTGACATTCCACGTTCCCTGGAACTAGGCTACGATGCTGAGGATCAGCAGGCCCAGGCCCCCGCCCTTGCCCGCCGCCTGGCTGACATTGCACCCGACCCCAACGCCTATCCCTGCAGGTGGTGGGCCCACAGGGTTAGATCCGCCCGAGACACCGCCCTATGCAGTGGTTAGTACCTACCAAGAGTGGTCCAAGGAAGGACAACCAGTGAACCTGCGACAGGGTCATGGCGCCCATGGGCTCATTGATGCCTGTGGGGAGTGAAGTCCAGCCCGTCTGACTCGATCCTACAGAAGAGCTACTGTAGCACAAACTGCTGAAAAAGTTAATGCTGCTGATGATAGAAAGGTGTCAGAACACACAGTGCATCACAGCTTGCTGCCTATGGGGCTGCGTAGCCACAGACCGGTCAGAGTGCCCATGCTGACCCCTGTCCACCACCTAAAGCACCTACATTGGACACGTGAGTGTCAGAACTGGACCATGGAGCAATGGAAGAAGGTGGCCTGGTCTGATGAATCATGTTTTCTACATCATGTGGATGGCCGGGGTTAGGGTCCGATTGAGCATCTGTGGGACGTGCTGGAACAACCAGTCCGATCCATGGAGGCCCCACTCCGCAACTTATAGGACTTAAAGGATCTGCTGCTAATGTCTTGGTGCGAGATACCACAGGACTCCTTCAGAGGTCTCGTGGAGTCCATGCCTCCACGGGTCACAGCTGTTTTGGCAGCACGAGGGGGAGCTACACAATATGAGTGGTTATTAATGGTGGCTTTAGTGTTGTGGCTGATTGGTGTATATTTTACTGTGCGTTCCTTTAACATAATGTTAATAATTTAACATAATGGTCATAATGGTTCAGTACAAGGGTTCTCAACGTGGGGACCCTCCAGCGGTCCTTCCAGAGGTTGCAAGGGGCCCCCACCAAAATTATTAATAGTTAAACTTAGTGATACTTTCAATTAATTTGAGGTTACCACAGTCAGAGAATTATCAATAATGACTGTTTCGATCCTAGTTTCACTGTTATCCTTGCACAGTAAAAATAGCATAAAAAGGTATGGAAGTTTGAAACTAAAAGATTTTTAACAATGGGGGCCTAATGTGTCGAGTTTAATTTGGTTTGGGAAAGTGATAATGTGATATAGGAAATCTACTCCATGTGCGCATCACTTGACCTCCAATTTAATTTCAAGAGTTTTCCTCCTCCATCTTATTAACCTGTCAGTGCGGACATGTAGTACAGTGACCTCAATGTCTCCATGAACTCACTCTTTTGCCAACTCTGGATGGCAGCGGCACTCATGTTTGTTAGTCTGCTGATCTCTTGCAAATGGAGAGGATTCTACCTTAAAGGGGTAGTTCATTTTTTTCGGGCACTTTGCTCGAAAGCAGAGCAGCTTCACACCTAATATGCGGATGGATGAATCGGTTGCGCACACCTTTCATTCGGATGGAAATAAGACCAAACGATAAGGAGGCGACGTGGAGACGCAGAGGTTTTAGATATGCATGGAGTGTGTTCTCAGCCACCCCTTCGCCCCGGCAGATTCCGACTCTCTTCCATGGACTCTCTCTCATTCCATTAAACTTTGGCAGAACAATGCATTCAAGTAGTTTGCTGCGACTGAAATGATGTGAGAGGCATTCCGTGATTACAATCCATTTTCTGCACTACTTGGGGGAAACCGTGTTATTGCAATTTACCTTTACATACGGTCCATGGCCGTAACCATGCATTTACTGGTTTTGAAGTCACATGGTGACACTGCTTCTGCATTGGGCCACAGCAAGTGACAACTGATTTATCCATTGCGTTATATTGCTCCATCCAAACCCTATGGTAGCAACCCCTGTGCCAGTGTGTTTTCTCACAGTTCTGAGGCTTCTAATGAGCAATACAAACAGAGATCCAGACATTCACACTCTGGATTATATTCAAAATATAAGTCCCAAATTCAGAATTTTTTTTTTCACATCATTATATATTTTTTACACACACTAAACCCATTACTTTGACTAACATTTTCTATTGTCAAATTTGGTATATTAAAACAAATAAGGACACATACAGGAACAAAACATATAAAGGAAACTCATATCACGATAATTATATAACCTTTTATTTGGATGTAGAGTGTATGTAGTGTTTCGCCCCGTTGGGAAGGCTTGATATCCATAACGTCTTATAAACAGAGTAACCTAAATAAGCTTACATCTCAGAAGAAAAAAAAAATAAAGGGCGGGTGTTCTCTAAGCACCTTGGCATTCATGAGAATGTTGGAAAACATGACTAAATGTTCCCCAAAGACTTACAGGACAACATCAATATTCCTCTTATCGTCTACTTGAATAGCAATGTATCCAAGACGGAATAAAAGATTCAGTTTTAAAACTTTCCCTTTCGGTCACAAACTAGTAGAAGGCGTGACATCCCCTCAAATACACCATCAACACATGAGCATTAACTGTTGAGGTACGAGTTTGGCAGAAAACATCCCACTGACGTGCGGTTAAATGCAAATCACCGCCATCTCTTTGATGCCAAGAGGCTCTCGGGTCTATGGGTTGTGAGGTCTCCAGAGCCGTCATCACATCTCTACACCCTCCAAGGTCTGTTAAAACCCAGTGAACAGGAACTGGAGTCAACATTTGTATTCTACAGATCAGATCATACTGCGACATGAAAGCGTTTACTTTCCAAGGCCCAAATGAAAGAGCTCAATGCAGATATGAACCGGTGTCTTCTCCGACCACCATAATCTCGATATAAACTTCAGAAATTTATTCAGACCAGCAGAGATTTTAAGCAGCGCCATCCCTACGTCTATGGGATACGGATGGTTTCGGTGAAGACGGAATTTGGCAAAAATTGGATGCAGATCACAACAACGCTGTTAAAAACGCTTTGAAAGCTTCGTTGTCATTAGAGGGTGTGAGCAGATTCGGTGGAACGGACAAACGACTAATTACCCGGATTAAGAAAAAAAGACCCGACCGAGGAGTCGAGAGCATGGCGATATTGCAGCGGGAAACAAACCCTTAAAGAGACGGTGGAGAAAGTTGGAAATGGGATGGTAAAGAAAAAAAGAAGCATTGGTGTCATTAAACGTGAAGTCATGAGTTAAAGGTTCTGGAGTTGGTAAGTGACGTTTAAATATACTGGATTTTTTAAAGTGTGAGTGACTTAAAAAAAAAAAAAAAAAAAATCCATATTTATCCATATCTTTATTTTTTTGAGATAACAAATTCCGATATCTCATTAAAAAAAAAAATAAAGTAAAAAAAAAAATAACTGACTTTAAATATTCTTTGTAAAAAAAAAAAAAAATAACAAATTCCACCAACAACTTTAGCCCTAATCTGTCTGAGAGGTGTCTGCAAGGGTCTAATTGCCATTATAAACCACTTGGGTAATTTACAAATCCAATAACGTGTACCGGCTTTCCCAAAACATTATACCTTAAGTCTAAGTCAATATACTCCAAGTCTGTTGTTTTCTAAAATTCTCCAGCGTTTGCAGTTACTCGTCTCTAACTGACGGAAAGCTTTAGCGCCACTGTTTGTCATACATTAAACCATCCGCATCCGGGCCCCATCATTCACATCTTTACATTAAAACCTCTTTATTTCCCAAGTTTCACGTAATATATGTCCGGATTCAAACAGGGGAAAGAAATGGATATCCTGGTTTCGGAGAAAAGAAAAGAAAAACAACAATGTGGGGTTACTGCTTATTCTGTAGTGCTATAACAGTTAAACAATAAAAAACAAAAAACAAAACAGGAACATTTCTGAAAGTGAAATTCACATCAGATAGCCCACCTC
Source organism: Zeus faber (assembly GCF_960531495.2). Taxonomy (NCBI): domain Eukaryota; kingdom Metazoa; phylum Chordata; class Actinopteri; order Zeiformes; family Zeidae; genus Zeus; species Zeus faber. Next base: position 11,470,567 of record NC_137208.1, on the reverse strand, counting down.
TGTGTGTGTGCATGTAGTGTTGTGTAAAGGTTAAAATGCATAATGTCCAATTGCAGTTACATGTGTAGATTCCATCGAGGTACGGACATTCAATTGTCCCGTGGTCCTGCAGCGAGTCTCCGCTTTTCGATTTTGTGCAAAAATATAACAAGACTCAAACTCTGGAGAAAATGTACAATTAACAAACGAACGAAGCTGAATATTCAGAGAAAAAAAAAAATAAGAAAAAAAAAGAAAAGCTTTCATTTTTTTTTTTTTTTCCCCCTTCATCCTCTGTTTTAAGAAAATAAGAGTGCTCAACTAGGATCGTTTCCGTACGTAAAAATAAGCTAGAGCGCGATGGGGTATGAAAATAGTATTCTTCGATCTTTTTTGTCTTGTTTGTTTTTTTTTTTTTTTTTTTTTTTTTTTAAATTTCCTCTCCCTCTGATCAACGATGATAACGTAACGAAGGAGGTCGGGTCAGCGTTTCCCCCTCTGAGCTCCCCTTACCGCCACCGACCAAAGGAGAAAAATAAACTCTAGTTTAAGAGACAAGTTGATGTAAAATTGCACGTTCATCTTGGGGGGGGGGGGGGGGGGGGGTGTACAAGAGAGATATAAAGGAGATGAGGGGAGGGATGGAGAGAGAGATTTCGGGGGCAGCAGGAGAAGGATGGCATTCAGACAAGACGAATGCCATTATTGGACAACAACAAAAACCTAAAGGGAGCGACAGAAATAACAGGGAAAGAGAGAGAGAGAGCGAGGGGGAGAGAGAAGGGCGTCGTGGGGGGTACACACAAACACCCCTCAAATGAACGAGGGAGGGAGAAAGGAAGAGAACGACGAGAGCGCAGGAAGAAAATCTTTACAGTAAGATACTAGAGATGTACATTTACAGATTAAACAAGGTATTGCACAGATTAATAAAAAAAAAAAAAAAAAAAAAGCTTGAAGGCAACAAAAATATACAGCGAAAAAAAACCCATTTACATTTATAACTTGAATGTAAAGATTTTTTTTTTTTTTTTTTTTTTTTTTAAACGAAAGACAGGAACAATTTTGCGTGGTAGAATCATCCGGGGTTGGGCGAGGACCAGGAGAGCTAGTCTTCCCATTCGTCGTCGTCCTCAAAGTCCTCATCCTCGTCGTCGTCGTCGTCCTCGTCTGCCGGGCAAAAAGAACTTGGTAATGGATGCAGGACGACTTTAAAGTGGTGATCCCTAACAGTATTTATGTTATATTTCATACTTTTTTTTTTTTTTTTTGTCCCCGCCCCAGAAGAGCCGTTCACAATGCATCCGTGTTACGCGTTTCCATCTCTATTTCCATCTCTCTCATCTACTGCATATGCTGGTGCCATTGCGTTGGTTCTCAAACGGTGACAGTTTCCCAACCAGCTTTTATAAACCTCGAGTCAAATATTTGTTGACTCTTTGTTTACCGACATTGAATTCGACCCTGAGGCGCGAAGGCAGAGCAGCATCGGAACAAAAGCATGTGTCGACGTGTTTCCCATGTTAGCAGGCGCGCGCGCACGCGCACACACACACACACACACACACACACACACACACACACACACACACACACACACACACACACACACACACACACACACACACACACACACACACACACACACACACACACACACACACACACGAGGGTTTCGTTGTCCAGACTCGGCTTGTTGAGCGTCGGTTTAAATGCAGCACTGGAATGAGGGGTCCAATGCCCGATCGAAGCCACTGTTTGCCAATCTGGGGTGCCAGACCCCCACAGGAGGTCGCCAGAGATGGAGCAAGGGTCGCAAAGCCTCGGACGACTCGAGGCGTGCGTTTCACAATCGTCAAATATTAGTTGGATCAGCGGCGCGAGTGTGAGTTAGTTACTAATATAAATAACACAATCGACAACTTATATGTTCTAATACAGTGTCCACCCGAGAAACCCTGCGCTCTCTACCACGAAAATTACCATTTTCAACCAATTCTGATGACTTCATCAAAACAATTTGCTCGTCTTTTAATTAGAGGGGGTCTCTAATTAGGTTTGATCTATGCAGTGTACGAGGAAAACAGGTTGAGAACCCCTGGTTTAAGTGACTTGAGCGTGGCGTGTTAGGCACTCCCCCTGCTGTCAGCCCCGTGCTGCTACACTCATCATTCACCCGGCTTATAAACAAGGGCAGAAGCGCTCGACGTTCTCTGGTCACTTTGCCCCAACAGCTGCAGTAGCAGATATGCTGTTTATCTCTTAAGATCTTTAGAAAACACTAAAAATCACTTCCCAGCCCGGGGGGGGGGGGGGGGGGCGAAAACCTTTCTTTTAATAATTTCTTGAACTTGAACTTGACATTAAGAAGACAGGCGCCGGAGATTCTGCAGTCACGCTGCGTGACGCTGTGGAGCAAAGCCCCGCATCCAGGTTGTTCTGGAGGCAAAAGGTCGCACCTTGGTGTTTGTTATTCTATACAGTCTGGGTGTTTTGTACAATGACTGGTGGAGGGGGCAGGAACCTGTGGAACTCCAAAGTGAGTCTCAACACTCAAGTGCCAAGGCAGGCAATGTGCGCTAGGTGTGTGTGTACCTGAGGAGTGAATGGCCTTGCTCCTCTTCTGCATCACCTCCATCAGAGCACCCACGATGCCTGCCGAGGGGGTCGGGGTGGGAGGGGCTGAATCTTGGGCGTCATCCCTCTGCACGCAGAAGAAAACACAGAAGCAGCTCAAGTTGAAGCAACTTCACAGCGACGAGGGAGCAACATCCGCATGGCTTGTACTGTGAACTACGTCCACTTACAGTCTTCAGCTGGATGCCGTGTCTGATTTGGTCCAGCAGAGCGTCTCTGCCGGTGGAGGAGACGGGGCGCTCTTTCTGCTCCACCTTCTTCAGCTGCGTGCCAGATCTGATCTGGCTCAGCAGCGCCGACTTCTCGCCTCCGCCGTTGGCCTCCGGGACCGGGGGAGGAGCCGGGGGCGGGGGACCCGGAGGCGGGGGAGGCGGAGGCGGAGGCGCCGGGGCTCCCATGCCGGAGGAGGCCGGGGGAGGAGGAGGTGGGGGCGGGGGCGCCACAGGCATAGAGGCGTGGCTTGGCAGAGGGGGAGGCGGGAGAGCGCCCCGGCTGGGCGGAGGCGGGGGCGGCGGGGCGGACATGCCCGGTCGGGAGGGAGGCGGAGGTGGGGGTGCGGAGGTGGGGGCTCTGGAGGGGGGAGGGGGTGGGGGGGCACCGCGGCCCCGGGCTGGGGGAGGGGGCGGTGGTGCAGAGCCGTGGTGGGGAGGAGGAGGAGGAGGAGGAGGTCCTCCCCTGGAGGGAGGAGGTGGTGGGGCTGGAAAAGAGAATAAAAATAGAAAACTAAAATAAAAGCAATACATTAAAAAATACACTACTCACAAAAAGTTAAGGATATTTGGCTTTCGGGTGAAATTTATGGAAAATGTAAAGAGTTCACGCTACAGTGATATTATATCATGAAAGTAGGGCATTTAAGTAGAAGCAGAAGATTAAAACAAAAGCCAACAACAGTGGTGGGTTTACCACAACAAAAAATGTCAATGTCTAAATAACTTGTCATGTGCCCTCGAGCATCAAGTACAGCTTGACAACCACGTCTCATGCTGTTCACAAGTCGACTTATTGTCTGCTGAGGCCTGGCCCCCCACTCTTCTTGAAGGGCGGCCCTCAGGTCACTGAGGTTCTGGGGTACAGAGTTACCGGCCTCTACACGGCGACTCAGCTGATCCCATAGGTTTTCTGTGGGATTCAGGTCTGGAGAAAGTGCAGGCCACTCCATTTGAGGTGCCCCAGTCTCCAGCAGCCGTTCCCTAATGACGCGACCTCCATGAGCTGGAGCATTGTCGTCCATGAAGATGAACTTAGGCCTGTGTTGTTCATGCTGGGGCACAATGACTGGATTAATGATGTTATTCAGGTAGTATGGGCTTGTCACTGTACCATTCACAAAGTGTAGGGCAGTTCTGTATTGACTAGACACACCTTCCCACACTAACACCACAACCACCACCAAAGGCTCGTCTGGTGACAACAGTGGTTGATGCATAGCACCCTCCTTGACGTCTCCAACATCGTTGGCGGCCATCAATTCTGCTCAACGTGAATCGACTTTCATCAGAGAACAGCACTGAGGCTCCCTGGCCCGTGCAAGACGATGATGCCTGTGCCTGGTGGTGTGGTCAGGTACCCTTGCAGGTCGTCTAGCACGCAGATCACGCTGATGTCAACGGTTTTGAATGGTCTGACTTGACACTTGGGTGCCTCTCACCTCCCTTAAATGTGCCTGGAGTTGAGTGGCATCATCATCCGGTTCCGCAGGGCACTGTTCACAATGAAGCGCTCATCAGTGTGGGATGTGGCCAAAGGACGTCCACTTCTATGCCTTTCTGTGACTCTTCCAGTCTCCGTATCTCTGTACCTGCTGATGACACTCTGTGACACTCTAAGCTCAGTGGCCACTTCCCTCTGAGAACATCCTGTTTGAAGCCTCGCAATGGCGAGGTACTGTTGATCAGTTGTTAGGTGTCATCTTGGTCTCATGTTGTCAAAATGTGAACAGCATGATGAAGAGGACTGTTTAAATACCAATTCTAATTGAACCAGGAAATGTATTGGTCGATTCATGGATCAAACACCTGTTGTGAATTTTGCCGTTGAGCTCCTTGTTAGAGAACAGCAAGTTGTGCAAAAAGTACTGAAACATTGAACAGTTGGACATGTGCGTTCAAAAGATTAGTGAAGGTCAAATTAAGTTAATCTGTAAAGGTCATAGTGCATTTTAGGTTCATCCTGAAATTTCACCCGAAAGCCGAATATCCATAACTTTTTGTGAGTAGTGTATATCTATCTATATATATATATATATAAAAAAAAAAAGTGAGATTTGTTTGTAGTTTTTAGGTCACACTCCAGCCCTGGAAGGTTTACACTCACACTCACACACACACACACACACACACACACACACACACACACACACACACACACTTTTCTAAGTCGATAATATTGCAGCCCGGCGTCACAACGTGATCCAGGTGAGTGGGAGCATGGCCTCTAAACATGCAGGCTAGCTGCAGCCCGAGACTGAAGGGTTTTGAACTGAAGGAGGGAGAAAGCGTGCATCACACCAGAGCGTCTCGGTCCACTGGCGCGAGATGAAGGGCGTGGCCACGAAACATAAAATGCCGCTGGGAATCCGAGCGCGTCGACACCTTCAGACCTTTTCGATCCGAAGGGCCTCGGTGTGTTCACACATCTGGATCGTGTCCACACCGTTCCGCGAGGAAGAGTTGGCTCGCAAGGTTCCAGATGCTCACACAGGATTTACACCGTGCTGATGTGCCAATCGCTCCTCGTTCGGTTAGCGCCCGCTGGTGACACAGCGTGCGGCCTCGGCGAGAAGCGCCGGCGTCAATTCGTCGTCATCCGTCATCTCAGCCAGCGAGGAATAACACTCAAAGCTTCGACTGCAGGTCCAAGGACCGACATCCACAACTCTAACAACGTGCCGCTCAGGCTGTAGAAGACAGCCGATGCCTCGAAAAGCCTGATTCTCACAAAGGACGAACAGCGCCACACAAACACAGCAAAGTAATAAGAATGCATCGTCAGGTGGAAGTTAATGGTTTAAAGGGCTGATGAACACGACACGGCAGTTCCATGCAGACACCTACCGTTCCACTTAGGAGGACCTGAGGACACAACCACACTGTTCAGATCACTGCTACGCGCACACACACACACACACCGATCTTAAAGTGACACACTTTTAAGTCATAAGATGGAAGAGTCAATTCAACAAATAGACAAAACCAAGTGGGATAATGGATTATGGAAAACAAACGGTAAATGGAATGTATTTATGAATATGGTCGGGGGGGTTAACGCGGAATGTGTGTGCTGACTAGTGAACGGGCTAAAACTCAATTTGACGCTGGCGTGGACCTTTAACGGACCTCACTCATGCGCCACAACCACATTTATACACAGGCGGTGGTGTCTCGCTGAGAACGCGTTGGCCGTTGCTCAAGGGCAGAGACAATTTCACCAGGGGAAATTGAGGCATCGAACCAGCAGCCCTTCGTTCGCCCTGCGGCCCCCTGGGCCACACACACACACACACACACACACACACATCCCGTGTCTCACCTTGTCTCCTCAGTTCGTTCTTGACGGCCTCCACGCCTCCTTTCTTCTCGATGAAGTCGTAGATGACCTTGGAGGTCTCCTTGTCCTTGAGCTGGGCCTCGGAGATGCCGCACATGTCAAACAGGTGCTTCAGTTCTGGGTCCAGGTTGTTAAGCTGTGGAAGTGGTGGTGGGTTGAGACAGAGACTTAGTCGGCTTCAAGCGCTGAGGGGATATTAGCGGAAGATCAACACACTCTCATACCTTTCACAGATAAAAATCGAACCGCTAATTAGGAGTCTGTTTCCATTTCGGTATGCCCGCGCTCCGATTCAGGTAGGGAGCTCAAAATTATTGTCTAGACTGGAGCGCTGACAGATGGCAATATGAGGTCTTCATACCGTACACTCACCTCAGAAAATAGTGTGTGAACCCATCCGTGCAAAGTGATCGCTTACATTTGTTTGTGATGGACCACCAGCGCCGCTTTGGGCAAAAGATTTCGGTTTTTTTCGGTATGAACAAAGGCTGGATATTGTTTCCGAAGGGTGCTTTGCATCAAATCCAACCCTTCATATGGTGAAAGGCCAAAGAAGGACAGCTCTTTTACTGCCACCTTGTGGCACTGAGTCAGTTGCGACACAAAGTACAAAAATAAATGTAACGTGTAAAATAAGAAACCTTCATTCAACACCGAAAAGCACCAGTCCAGCTGTAAACCAGCAATTATCTGCGCCTCCATTCAGCATTTGATGATTCAGGCCAATTTGGTCTATTTGCCAAAGGCAGAAAATACATTTTACTGTAGGCCAAAAAAAAAAAGAGGTTGAAAGTGATGCCGATTGGATTTAGATTGCCTGTTTATCACCGCCTTTACATGCAGTCCACCAAAAATGAACAATATTTACAGTCTTTGTAAAAAAGACTATCAATTACAGGATGCCAGCTTGTAGGGGAAGGTTTCCAACTGAAAACCTAAATGCCTGCCAAGGAGGTAGATCTGGCACTGGTAGGGCAGCCTCATCACAGTACCGACTGGCCTGTTTCTCTATGTAAACACTTACTATTATGCTACTGTTACAGTATGGTCTGTACCCTCTGTTCGTTTATAGTATTTCAGATGAAAAAAGCAGGAGGGAAATATTCTGATCTTTGGTTCTAATATATTCATCCTTCATCTCCCTCGGCCACAGCCTGGTAAACACATTCAAATCTCGCCCTCTGCTCGGCGCCAGCAGATTATCCAGGATTTTGATGAACCCTTGTACGCTGAAAATGTTTGCATTCCATTGGAAACAAGTGGTCCCACCGGCAGACAACATATCGTGGCAAGTCGGGTTCGTGCGGCAACTTCTCTCAGAGGTGCAGCCCCACTGCAGCGAGGGGGTCGCCCAGACATTCAGTTATTTACGCTTCAGATAAACCCTGAGAGTTGACTAAGAATTTGTGACAAACACATCACTTACGGGATTATTTCTAAATCCTTAAAAACCATGACTTTATAAAACCCACTAATCTGAGTCACACACACACACACACACACACACACACACACACACACACACACACACACACACACACACACACACACACACACACACACACACACACACACACACACACACACACACACACACACGATGAGAGATTGACATCATACAGGTCAAACGGCACCACACATTCTTCACAGATCCAGCGTAACTACTTGGGTTTTTTTTTTTTGGAAGGGAGGGTGGATTATGCAGATTCACTACCCCCTCACCCCCACCTCCCAAAAAACACAAAATCTTCTTGTGTAACGCGCGCTGACAACTCGGCCGGTAGCGCAGGGTGGCTTAATTTTTGAAAGCCGATATTAAAAAATTTGGAATGCGAGTTTCTGAGACGGATGTCTGATTCATGGATGGGGAAAACACAACCTCCGGGCATGAGCACAGTAACACATCTGGCGTCTTGACAAACACTTGATGTACGGTTTGGTTGAAACTTTACTTACGTCAAATCCTGTGTTAGGATCCCATCCTACGTGTCCAATGTGCCTAGACCGATAAGGAATAGATCAATTAATGGAGAAACCGGTGAAAGGGAGGTAGACGAACAGGCGGCATGGTGGAGGCCTAATGTTCGAATGCCACATAATCATACTGGGCCACCAAAATATACAGTAAGAATGACGATTAGACTAGAAACGATGACTGGTGGCCCAGATGGGTTTTATTCAACCAAATGTGGGCGTTTGATGAAAGTATATAAAAACAACAACAACAATTATAATATTAGGGTAATAATTAGGAGGGGGAAATAAATCAATCAGTAAAAAGTGTTCCAGCTTCATATTACAACCTTCAGAATCAGATTTTAGAGTGGTTGGGAATTCCATGGCACCTCATCAACCCTCACCAATGTTACCATTACAATACAATAGCAATACCATGGCACAAAATTAACCTTTTAAACGAAAACTAGCAGCTTTCAGCTTCCTGTATATATGGCCTTTGTACAATGAGTGTGGAGTCCGGCCATCGAAGGGCAGTAAGTCGATAGGCCGCACATACAGTATTTAACCGGAGCGCTGGGTTGGTTTCTATAGGACTACACCGTGATTGACCCCGTTCCTGAAAGCATAGCTGAGATTATCCGCGCAACATCAGCCATGCTACAAAGACCATCATCTTATGAACGAATGGATGATGTGCAGATTACTACTTATCACACCCCGATTTATCAGTACTTATGAGGCATGAGGATTCGGTAGGATTGCTGTCTGCCAGACGCCTGGGCTATTGGTCACATGGGATGTATGCCTATAGGTTGATTGAGTTATTGGGTCAGTGAGTCGTATTTACTAAAAGGCAATTGGGGGGGGCGGGGGGTTGAACTGGTTATGTTAAGTATTGTTTAAAAAAAAAAATAAAGGTTGATCCATGTATTTATTAAATTGTTCAAGTAAAACTCAGGTATTTTTTAACCTTACCCCTTTTTTTTTTGATCATTAGGGCCAGTTATTGCTTAATGAAACTGAGATTTTGTAAGGCTTCAGAAAGGTCAGCTTTCTCGTCGCAGTTAAAATTCAAACCCTCTTTTCGTTCATTTTCACTGCATGTTGCATAAACAGACGGGTCAAGCTGCTGCGTGTCCCACACCGTGGAGTCGTTTTAGTTGTAGAGGTCTGCAAATATCTTTGCCCTTGGAAAACGGTTGTCTGAAAAGTAAGTCCGTCTGAGAAGGCTCGAACCAAGATACCAGGGTCACACTCGGCAGTGGTAGAGATTAAATAATTCTGAGGGCTGCTGGTTTAAAATTTTGGACAACTGAAAATAAGAGTGATGAATGGAATTATGTTTTTTCTTCCTCAGCAACCAAAAAAACCCCCTCCCGAAAAATCACAACCTTGGCCTTGAGCATGGCGTACACATGGTGCATGGTGCATGGTGGCAATCATAAGAAGGGCGTGATGGGTCTGTTCTGTGCAATGTACAAAGTGTTATAGGTTGTGCCACATTTAAGTGTGTAGGATCCAGTCCTAGGTTTCTAGTTGGGTTTGGGAAAATCACTGAGACAATTGTTTAAGGTGTAGCGCTTACGACCAAAGTGGTCTGTTTTAAATTTCCCATTAACCGTTTTCAGTTTTTTTAGCATTTTATTTAGCTTTTATGTAATGTGTTTTATGTGTTATGTAAAGCACTTTGAATTGCCCTTGTGTATGAAATGTGGGATATAAATAAACTTGCTTTGCCTATGATGTTTGTTTGGCATAATGAGTTATTAATCCTGTGCCAAACGTTCCCCTGTCAAGCTGCCAAAAGACAGATGGCGGCGTTCGTCCACCATTCTTGCTACGCCCAGCTGGGCCACGTGCGGCCAGGTGACTCACTGGAAGTTGCTCGGCGTGCCGATGTCCGCCTTTGTCAGCCTCTTCTTCTTTCCCTTTACCTTCTTCTCCTTCTTGGGGAACGAAGAGTGCACAATGTTGTTCATCTGGGAGTTGTTATGGTAACGGGGCATATTGTTGATTTCCGGATTCTTGATGTCCACCGTGGCCATGGGTAAGGCAGGACCTTTTGAGGTGGCGGACAGAAGAGTTAGAAGGGAGATACCCATAATCAAAAGCACAATGGTCATATTAAACACAGCCAACAATCATGTTAAAACACAGCCCCTTTCTTTTTCCATGCTTGCAACGGAATGTTTCTCCTGAATCTGGAGGGACGCCAGATAAGGCTGTCGTGTTTCCATATGGATGCATTTTGCTGAATCTGCCTCCACATCTATACGTAACCAGGGCCAAAGTGTACAATTTTTACTGTGAAATAGTGAAACATTAGATTTTCTTTCATTGCTTGTTTTATTGCAGCTGTCACAAGACACAAAATAAATGCTTTGGGATTAATTCTGCCGCAGTGTTGTCCTGGCAGTCTCCTTGCTACATTTGATTGGCGGACTGAATAATCAATGGTCAAAGAGAAAGCGCTCAGGGAATGAACTCGGGGTCAGAGGATGTTCTTTCATTGCATAACGGTCATTAAAGATTTCATTGTTCGGTCCAGTGGAGATCGTGGCCTTTAATACGATTCATGAAAGTGAAATGAAGATTATGTAGATGGAATGACGTGATGTCCTGTCAGACCTCCGGAAGATCCTGTGTTAATATTAAAAGAGCTATTTAAGAGCTTATTAAAACATCAAAATAATGTCCACGTGCTCTCAACTTGTCATTCAATACCTTCAGTTATAACTATCATCTAAAACCACAATCTGTGGCATTCGCCTACTAGAAGTAGGCATGAAATTTAGTAGCGATAAAAACTTGGCGTCCCAAAGACCGAAGTTGATAAGCCCTGCTTTGTAATTTACCAAGGTTTGTTTGTCAGCCGGGTCATATTCAAAACGGAGATTTTCTCCATTCAAAACACAAACATTTCACATCTGCCTTGCTATTTAAAAGGAGATAGAGACATTTCACGACAAATCGAGATTGATTCTTGAATTATTATTCTGCTAGAACAAATTGACTCTCCATAGTGCTACAAATGCCAAAATGCTTGACACACTGGAAGTTGGTGGAGCGTAGTTTGGGTATTGTGCACAAAACACCTCACCTACGGTACATACCTTTTTTATATTCACATGTAAAAAAGATGATTAAAATGCCCATCAAGCCATATAGAGGGAGCTAGGCATGCATGCCAGTTGTGTCATCTATCAATCTATTCTTTATATCTTTTACTACATCATACAGCAGATGTAGGACATGAATGCTACCAGGAGGAGTGGAGGATCGAACTGGCAACCTTCCAATTACTGGACGACCCACTCCACACCTGAGCCACTGCCCCTCTACTCTGCACCACCACTGTAAAAATAAATAAGTTCATAAAACAGTGGAAAGAAAGGGAAGACCGTACGGACACCAAACAATGAAATTGGAAACATTCATTCACAATGTTGCTGGATGAAAACCTCTGTTTCTATAATGAGGATGGCAAGACATACTGTATGGAGACGTATTCCTGCCTTAAGAGGCTACCATCCATTCTAAAATCTTAGATCGATAATCGTGCATAGTTTTTGACTTCAAAAAGTCCTGTCAGCACTCAGCATTCCTAAAGACAAGATTGGCGCGCGGAGCGGTCTGCTGTGGTGACATTTGAACGAACCAGAAAGATATCCCAGCGGGGCTCCCAATACATCACATACCTTTGTCTCTCTTCCTATTGGGACTCTTGGAAATTTTACTGGGCGAAGGCGAGTGCGATCTACTCCGCTGCCTTCTCGCTCCCTCCACTACATATCCGCAGTCCCCGAGCCCGCAGGCCGTCACCGTGATGTCCATCAGCATCTTCTCCACCACGCCGCAAGCCCTATCGTCGCGGCGAAGAGAGAGGCGGGAGGCAGGGGCAGAGAGCGGCGGGTAGAGCTCGTCCTGGGGCAGAACCAGGCAGTGCAAGGAGGACAGGCAGCCCCCTGGCCCCACACCCCCCACCGTCTCCCCTCCGCACCCTCCGTTCTCGCACCCCAGCTCCTCAGACGGAGCCGACAGGAATGTGGTGCAGAACATCATCGTGGGGACGAGCTCAGCATGAGCAATGCACAACGGCGCGCGCTCTCTGGAAGCTGAAGTCGGCTCAGGAAAAAGTGCAATACTCTGAATACTACTCCCAGGAATTGTTGGGAGGAGCACTGTTGCTGATCTTGAAGAACCACATTCAATCTCAAACTACTAAGTCTGAAAAGCCATTCCAGAGATTTAGGTGATGAACAACATCGTTCTGGCGAAGTTGCACCCGGTTTGATTCTAGTCCCGTCTCTGATCCAGACTGCCGGCTAGGTGGGGAATCAGAGTGAGACTGCTCTGAGCTGCCCGAATGAGCGCGAGTCGACAAAAAACGATGACGTGACAAAAAGTTCCCGTGTATTTCTTTCCTTCTCATGCGGACTGAGATCCCAGGGGCTCGCCAAGGCGTCCAAGAAACATCACCAGATCAACAGACCCAAGACGACGTGCTTCGGAGAGAGACTGCGCAACCGCGCCAACGGAGACCCGCTGAAATCGACTGCAAACTGTGAGGTCACAGGAAGGCAGAGATCCTGGTTTCTAAAATAGAAGGTCGTGCCAGAGGAGGCACAGCTCTGCGCCTGGCCATCCAACTTGACCTTCGGGTACGAGCTTGTCTTCCTCTTTTTCTGCCTTTTACATCCACCAGGCGAGTGGGCAGGTTGGTTTCTGCTTCTCGGTTTTTCCCCTCGCCCCCCTCCCTTTCTGCGGGGATGCTGTGACAAATCAACGAACCTCCCATTGGGCGCGGGTGTTCGATTCCCCGCCCACCATGTGAACCGTCTCCTCCCTCTCTCCAACACACACAGACGCGATTAAATCCGAGCAATTTATTCCGTTGCTGGACTTTACGTAAACATTAAAACCCATCCATGTTTAATCCCACGTTAATCTCTGGGGTTTTGTAAAACAAGATGAATCTGTATGGAGGGAGGGAGGGAGGGGGAGAGAGAGAGAGAGAGAGAGAGAGAGAGAGAGAGAGAGAGGTAAATAGAGGAGGTAAGGATAGAAAAGGGCAAAAAAGGCCAGAGAGGGATAGAAAGACATTAAGAAAATTAGAGGAGGAAAGGGCAGGAGGTAACATATTGCTAGAGGAAGGTTTTTGGTATTAGTTGTTCTAAATCTGTAATAAAAATATATCTTATTGGCGGTGTTTTCAGAATTTAAATACGCATGAGGTTATGTGCGCGCTGCTAGCACGGAGAAATGGAATAAGGTCTACCTCGCGTTCAGTTAATTATCTGTTACCTATTGGAAGCAGAGTTTCCATTATCCGGTAATTACCATTTTTCAAGTCCGATATATTTAAATCTCTCCGGTCATAATGTCCGGTGAAAATAATTTCCTCTAAGCACAACTTGAATTAGTGCTGGGCAATAAAACGACGATTATCGCCATATTTCTTTTCCTCTGTGTCAAAATAAAAATCTGCAGATCTGTTCATTTCAGCGTTTGAGAAATGTTGCAATGGACCGACAATCAGTTTGGACGATCTAAAGCTGACCTTTCACCCTTAACCAATCACGTTTGTCGATATAGAATTACGCCCCACCCCTCCCTCGTGGACAGGTCACACACACACACACACACACACACACACACACACACACACACACACACACACACACACACACACACACACACACACACACACACACACACACACACACACACACACACACACACACACACACACACACACACACACACACACTGAGGAGAAGCAGAAGGACGATGTATTGTTGACAACAAGGACACATACGTCCATAGTTTTACTTCATTCATTTCAATATTTAATTGAAGTTCTGAACCAAACCAGACGATAGATATCCATTGTGTAAAATATGTCGACAAGATGTGCAACACCACAAACCTTTATTATTTATCTAGACCTAGTTGTGATATTTATTTTGTTTTTGATTTTATAAAAATAATTTACATCAGTGAAATGTTAATTAAAGCAGCTGCACTTGTTATTTTTGATTTCAACTAGTAATATGCGTAATATTTATTTATAAAACAGTGTTAACTGATGGGACTTGTTTTATTTAAAATATTCAATAAAAAAATATAAAACTACATGCCTTCATGAATTCATTCTTTATATAGCCTGCTTATCAATTGTTTTTAAGCTCAATAAACGCAGATAATGTTTGACAGTAAATAATCCCATTTGTCTTGATCTTTCAGGACACGTTGACCGGCACAATCTCAGGGAAGCTAAATTCAACTATGACCAAAACTGGTGCAATGGAATATTGTTTTGATGATTTTCAACAAATTGACAAAAATATATGATTTGATTGTAAAATTTATCAATATAATGACAAAAATATAATATAAAATATGGTCCATTATTCGACTTATCCGTCCCACGGTTGTGAATATGTGATGTCGATCATGACTCTACAGGCCATGAAAACTGTGTTATGGTCTGTTGTTTATGGTCAAAGCCATAGAATGGTGAAGTAATCGCACTACCAACACTCAATTACCATCAAAGTTGTTTTTCAGAAAGGGTTAATGCTGAGAGCACCCTGACTTAATACTCAACCAGTGAGAAAGAGGTGGGCAAAAAATATATACAAACCAGAAAGTGTGCGCACACAAATATTCAGCTCGGTGAGGAGAATATCCACATGGGGCGATGGATGTCCAAGTGAAAATCTATTTGCCTATTTTAAGAATGTTTCATATTTGTTTGAAGAATGTGTTTTTTTGGTTTATTTTCATGACTTGTAACCTATGAGAAGTAACAATTTGTGCAGACTTGGAGAAATGTACCATGACCTTAAAAAAAAAAAAAAAAGTGTGTGGCGTTTAGCTTATAGGAGATTAACAAGATTTCCTTTTTTCCCCCCACACCACTCCATTATCACTTCATTTTCTAATCGTGTTAATGGTTGGGGTATCGGGAGGGCAGGAGGTGGGATGGTGGGTAATACGAGTCCTCATATCTGGTAAGTGTAGGGAAGGGGGGGGATAAGAGCGAGCAAGCGAGCGAGCTCCTTTGCCAGTGTAAGTTGTGGTCAGGTTACAAACACAGCTCAACTTGTTAAAGATTAATCCTGTACCTTTGACACAGTAGGGGAGGCTAAATGCTTTATCTGCAGCATCAATAAAAAAGGATAGAGATGGTTAACGTGACATGTGATTCCACACACCCACGACAACAACAACAACAACAGTCGAGGATAATACTGCCTGAATGTTTAGATGTTAATTCATACCTTAACTAAAATTCAACTTGATATCTGAGTATAATTTGTAAAAAGACAAAAAACAAATAAAAAACAAAACGAAAACATTCGACCGTTCCCTCTGTTAAGTACTATAACTGCATTTCGCAACAACTACAGAACGAAGATTTGCTGCAAAACCCCCAATACCCACTTTCCCTACTGGTTATTGCAGATTATATATGCATATAATGGATAACATACCATTTGGAGGGTCACGTCTCTTATCTGTGAACACAGACGAGATAAGGTGTTATTTTGCTGCGCTTGATCGTGAGATGTTGGTGTTAGTAAAAAGGGAAACGGTGTGTGCGTGTAATAGCTTGTACAGTAGGTGCACCAAGAGGAGATTGAAGGTTTTCAAGCGCTGGAGGGCTCGGCGGGATTTTGCAAGCCATATGTGGACGGAAGTGCAAAGCGATTGGCGAGGCAAAGATCGGGTGTTAGAGCTTTCAAGAGTGGAAAAAAAAAAACCCCAAAGAAATCACCACTTGCGTCATCGTACATTTTGCTCTATTTTACATC
Source organism: Zeus faber (assembly GCF_960531495.2). NCBI lineage: Eukaryota > Metazoa > Chordata > Actinopteri > Zeiformes > Zeidae > Zeus > Zeus faber. The sequence goes on along the minus strand of NC_137208.1, from coordinate 11,454,623 downwards.
TTGTATTAGAGAGTGGGTCACAGGCTTTGAGTAGGTGGTTATACACACACACACACACACACACACACACACACACACACACACACACACACACACACACACACACACACACACACACACACACACACACACACACACACACACACACACACACACACACACACACACACACACACACGATGGCCAGAGACTCACAGCCAGTGAGGTTTTAGAGGGACAACAATGCAATCAGGGGTTCAGGAAATGGCCGACGGAGGAGGAAGAGCTGCTCGGGTTCAGTCAAGCAAACACGTCGATGTCATGAAAGTATATGGAAATGGAAAGTGTGTTGCAGGATAAAACTAATCTTCAGATAAAACAACATTTCACACCTTATATGGTGAGAAAGCGTCGGTCTTATTTTATAATCAATTTATAATGCAACATGTGTCCTGACTGACGGCAATGTCTTAAATTCAATACAATGCCATTATACTGAAAGGTCATATATGATAAATATAAATGTATCGCCCAGCCCCAGTGTATAGACACCGCTTGATAAATCACATGAATCATGTTAGAAAGACAGGCATCCTCTATACACTATCCATTCTCGTAAAGCAACACGAGTATCAGCAGAGCGGGAGACAATGAAGCATTAGTGTAAAAGGTTCAAAGGTTTCCTGGCGCGTAGCTGGAGAATCATTCAGGATTAAGAATTCCCACCGATAAGACTTGGAGAGCTCAATGAGAGAGACTTCCGAAAAGCGGCGCGTCAAAACAGTTGCAACTATTTCGATTTCTAAATGTAATGCCATTATGTGCAAAACTTTTCTTTTAGATGCAAGAGAAAATTTACTTTTTTTCCCCCATTAATTATTAAATGTCTTCAGGACTGAAAAATACAGAGTTTATAAGTAATTCTATCTTGTATCATAGATGAGTTCATCTCAAACTATAAAATATGTATTAATGGAGCATTATAAACCTATAAAAGACTTGAATAGTGAAATAAAATAAGTGTACTGATTATCATTTACTGCCATTTTTGAAGACTTTCTTTTTCATTTAGTTGCATAATGGCCAGTCTAGGTAAGTTGGTGGGTGCTGAAGCAGTTAGATCAGTAAAGGAGGACAGAATGGCGGTGTGAAGAGGGTATGTAAAGGTCTGGAGGAATGGGGAGGCTGGTAAGGAAATAAGGATGAGAAATAAGTAAAGCTGCCTACACATGATAAGAATCAGGCACTGTTAATCCAAATATAGGATTTCCAAATAGCGTCCCTGTCGTATGAAATATACATTGTCTTTCAAACTCATTAAACATGGTCATTTTTGGTATCTAGTTTAGAATATTTTAAAATTCATAAAAATAGCCTTTATTTTTTAATTTAGGGAACTTTTGAGACTTGTTGCTTTCGCCAACGTTAACTGGGTCAAAGCTCAAACCATCTGAACGTTGGGCGACATGCCATTTCAATCATGTGATCAAAACCCGTCTTGCATTCCAGTCATGTGTGAGTGGCGAGTTAGGATTGGCTCGTCGGAGCAGTCTCAGCAGTTACCAGATTTCCTCTGTCTTCTGCCCAGGAGTTCTGAGATTTGGGAACGGAAACGCTTGGCCTCCTCCTCGCTGGCAAAGTTGAGACCCACCTGGCACGCCTGTAAAAACACATGTGAATAGATATTAGGGCTGGGTATTGGTACTTGAGGTGTGGGGATGGTGTGGTTTGAGCAGCCACACCTGTCTCGGGTCTAGGTAAGTGGGGCCCAGGATCAGTGTGGCTGCATACCTGTTGCTTGTTGGTTGGTCTTACGAGCGACAGGTAAAACCCCCATCCCCACACACACTCAGAGGAGGACTCACTCACGGACCTCGTCATGACACGTGTCCATCTGCTCCTGGGCTTATTCCACCCAGCCCACCTCCCTACAATAAACTGTGTCTGAAACCCTGTTGTCCGCGTCTCTGTGCCGGAGGTCCCTGAAAACGCCTCTTGGCTGGTGTGTGGTAATCAAAACTGCCACAGTACTCAATACCTTTAAGGTATCGATTGTAATAACTCAATAACAAGTAGTATCAAAACTTCGCCAGTCAAAAAATACCTGCATTTAATCCTTTTGGAACCCATATCTAGAAAAAAATGACTATTTGTATGGTTGACCGCAAGCGTTTTTTGTTTTTTTTAATGTAATACAACGTGTGATTGGCTCAATACCGCAGCAGCACCAGTCTGTTAAAGGATAGGTTCACAATTTTTTACGTCTGTTAAAACACCAGTCAGGTGTCCATATGAACAGTGAAAGAGGTTTTCCTCACTGTAATCATTCCTCCTGCATTGGCTATTAGTTTAAAATTACACTCCCCAAATACATCATTGTGCATTTTTGTACAGTTATTTAATAAATATTTATATATTTATATTTATTTATAAATATATAACACTTACAAAATGTATGGGTGTAAAAATATTTGAATGGGGAAGAGTGGTGGCTCTATTGGTATCGGTATCACTTTAAGGGTACTTCTATCGGTACTGGTATCGTAATTCTTTTAACAATACCCAGCCCATATATACAGTATATCACACAAAATAAGCTTGAAATTGAGCATGGGCACACATGCACAACACCTAAGCTGCTTTCACACATGCACTGCAAGCCTGAACCTATCTAGACATTAACCGGAGAAGCCGTATTTGAGCACGCAAAAGCTTGAATCGGTTGGACCAGACATTCGATTGAGCCCATGTGTGAATAGGAGCAGGTCATAGCCTGGAGAATTAACAATGAGCACGCTGATGATGTTTCTATCATGCGACTGGTGCAAGATAGAAATGTCATCAACATACCCACTCGCTCCATCCGATGGTGAAGAAGAATAATAATAAGAATAATAAAATAAAAGCAAATGTTTTTAAAATAAAAATGATACGAAGAGCAACGCAAAAACAGTCATCACTACAGATGAGTCGGGAGCCTCATCCACCATCTCGGATGTGCTGTAACTAAACACTGCGATTTCTGCACCGCACTTTTTGCGTCCTGCCTCCCGCACGCCCAGGCACCGTCCCTCACCTTAATCAAACTGAGTATTTCTAGTAGGTGAATGGAACTGATGAATTAAAATAAATGGGAATTATATCATCAGTAGAGAATTTAATGGAAAACGTTATCATTGCAGATAATATTTACATAATCTGCCGTGTAAAATATCAGAAGTAATTAAAATTATTACTACCTATCAATATTGGTAGTTTTGTGGCTTTACACACACACACACACACACACACACACACACACACACACACACACACACACACACACACACACACACACACACACACACACACACACACACACACACACACACACACACACACACACACACACACACACTTTAAAGAAACCCTTAACCATGCTGATAAAATATATATTAGTCTTTTAAAGCTTGAATTAATCTAAGACGAATTGCACCGTGTGGTTGTGCACAGTGGAAAACAAATGAGACGGTAGCAGCAACAGTGACTAATTTCTTCATTTTCTGCATAATAAGAATAGTGTAACACACATCAGTCAGTCGGTCACTCGCTAAATTACTGGTCAACATTCTCATTAGATTGGTCAAGGAGGAAAATCACGTCTGTTTCTTCTAATCTCCTCTCCCTACCCGGCCCACACACACACACACACACAATGCATTCCTTCACAATCCCTTTCACTCTGACAAATTGTCTGCATGTCCTCATTTGTGAGGAAGGGGAACACACACACACAGACACACACACACAGTCAGACACACACACACACACACACACACACCCCCTTCCCTCTGTTTGCACTTTGTCCTCACCTATCTGAGAGCTCATGGGGTATGAGGCTGTAAAGCCCTTGGACATTGGAGTTGTATAGGGCTATATAAGCCAACCTTGTTGATATAAACACAACTGAATTAAAAATAGTTTCCTTTTCCTCAGTTCATGAGTTCACTGAATGAACCGGCTGATGCTTCAACAGTAAACAGTGCTTCTGCATTGTTAAGGTAACGGTATCTAACACTGGAGGTGTTTGCTCCACAAACAGTCATGTGGAAGGCTTCAGATATCAGATCAAGCGCATTTTATACAAAACCAAGAAGTTTCGTAGAAAATGGGGATTCAAGGAACTCTGAGCAAGGTTACTGACCCCACCCTGACTAGCACAGCTGTAAATCTAAGAGCATCTTAGTAGTAGTAAATCTTAATAGGAGTTAAACCTTGGTACTGGAATAAGCTGTGGGGGGGGGGGGGGGACTTAAACAAAACAACACTCACATCTCCAGCAAATGTGATAAAGTAGGATCTGGTTGGGTTGATGGAGAAGTTGTTGTACAGCTCCTGCTCAAACATCGTCTTTCCCTCCTGCGGTACAAAAGGTGAGAGAGACAGTTGGCTATTTGAGAGAATAGCATGAAAAACATTTATTTTGCACAATCCTGCTCCTTGGACACTGTGCTTCATACAAAACAAATAAACATTTATGTTGTTTCATGGTGATTTCATTACAATGGCTTTTGCAGTACTTGTTGGTTTGCTCGAACCCACCTTGATGTCCAACACCCTGATAAAGTAGGATCGTAGGGGGTTGTCCTTGACCAGACAGGCCACCCCGCAGCACTTTTTGTTCCAGCCAGAGTTCCTGTCAGATGTGTATACTTGAACCACCGCTGAGGATAGAGTCTGGGGGGGGGGGGAGGGACAGAGGAAAAATACGTTGAAATCCAAAAGTTATTTTGTGTAAAACTCTCTGTCACGAAATGTATTTAGTCAGAAGCAATGGTGAACCGTCCTACAACATGCTTGTGGTTTTAGACGGTTTAGCAAGCTCATGATTTTGAAAAAAGGTAGTGCATAGGTGAATATTTCATGTTTGGCCTGGGCGACTTCCTCGACTGCATCAACGAGTCTTTTCACAGAATGCAAAATGCGGCAACTATGTTCTTAGAAAGAACTCTCGAAAGACATAAAAAGAACACCGTATTTAACAAATGAAAGTAGGAGCCACATCCCATGGCGAGACACCTTTCCACTGCATGGAGTATAACACAATATTCATGAGAAAACAATACTAAATTGGAACATCATGATGTGATTTCTTTGGACATTATGCTTTTTGTATATTTCAATTTTGAAAGGAGGGGGGTGGATACACAGGTCAGCCACCGCATTAAAACCCCTGACAGGTGAAGTGAATAACGTTGATCATCTTGTTCCAATGGCACCTGTCAAGGGGTGGGATATATTAGGCAGCAAGTGAACAGTCAGTTGTTGAAGTGGAATAATAATATCCAAATAATAGCCATATTTAAGCAGGTGCCACTGTCTGGTTTTAATGGGAGAACGAAGACACTAGCTCCTTCCCCGGCATTGGTTATTATAGTCACAGCAGGAGAATAACGTTGCAGCTACAGTGTTCTAATGTGTCATATTCCAGAATAAACAACTTAATTTAGCCGCTGGGAAAAAAGTTGAAGAGAAAGACGAGCAGAAGGTAGCGGTTTTATTTTTTTGGGAAAGATATGAATATTCATGAGGGGCACGTTCCGAACGAGCCCTCTTCGGTGGAATCCCAATTAGTCTTCATTATCAGTATTATTATTATAATGACTACATAATCTACTGCAGAAGGGAGATTAAAAACAATGCTATTTGCAATGCACGGTAAACCTCAAAGACAGGGAGAAGTATTGGCTGCTTTGTTTTAGAGGGATTCTGTGCTGTTTAAGCATACATTAAATTATTAATGTATATCCACGATGTTTTTTTATACATATTCCCATTATATTTTAGAAAAAACATTAACAACTTGCGATTAGGACTTTTTTTTGCGTGTGACCGTCGATAACCGCCAATCGCCTGATTATGAAATAATAGGCCCAGCCCTATTTGTAACTATCCAAACATCTCAATAGAGCTGGAGCTATAATTTAAAGACTTCCTCGGCCGACACGAATAAGATGCCTCAACTTATTGGTTCCTAAACAATCTTTTAAATTTTTACCAATCAATACCAATTCTGTTATTAGTTAAAGATCATATGGGTTTAGTTTTGCCAAAAAATATAAATAAATATTAGAACATACATACAAACCTTTAGTCAATGACGTGAAACAGATTAACTACTACGTATCAAATTATGCCACACAATTTCTTGATGGTGAATAGCACTGACACAGTTCAGTTTGGATACCCAGCTCTGTTTCCCACAAAATGTTTCAGTCTGCCAAACTGCTTATGAGGCCATTGTATCCTGCTCTCTCACTCCGTCCACCGATAAGACAGGAAGCAAGGCCCCTAACGTCTAGGGCTGCCCCCGACCAAAGATTTTGCTAGTCGACTATTAGTCGACAGTTCAAGCCATTAGGGGACTCATCGTTGCACATTTGTGATAGTAATTTAATTATCCAAATATATATGTTTTTGGGAAATCAGAAAATGGTTTGAGTTCCACGGCTGAAAAAGAATGTTAAAACTAACAGTTAATGCTGTGCTTACATTACAGATAAATACAAAACCTAATAACCAGCCTTTAAAATAAGAAGCGAGCCGCCTGTTAATTACAGCAGTTACATTACATCGATTACACTTATTAGACCCTATTAATATCTTATTAATGTTAACATTTAAATTACATATTAACATCAATTGCACTGAAATGTGGTGTAAGAAAGACTGTTTTTGCGGTGTCAGCGTCCCCGCATTAGGGACCCCTCGCCGGGCGCATTTCCCGGGGCCGCGGCCGTCACTCGCTGCGCCTTCCCTGTCCCTCGCTGGGATCCCGGACGGCGGCCAGCTTTACAGTGCCCCTCCGCCCTGACCTTGGTGCTTCCCGGGGGCCGTGACACGTTCCGCCCTCCCCGTCCCCAGCCCCCATGGGGCTGATTTCATTATTAAAGAATGTGATTGACGGTTTCAAATGGCTCTTATCTAAAATATTGTGTGTACTATAAAAATATTGCATTTATTATATAAAATACGCAATATTTTTTCTGACTTCAGACTAGTTGAGTAGTCTTGGTTTAAACTTCTGTTTAGACGTCAGGGAAATTAGTCGTTAGTAACATCCCTATTCTGAATGTGTCGGAACAACCAGAAAGGGGAATGAACATTTTTCTTAATTTATCAGTAACACCAACACAACACATTAGAACCAGCCTTTAAAATATAAATTAAATTTATTAGGGATGCGCAGCGCGTACGCTTGAAGCGAGCCGCCTGCTAATTACCAGCAAAAGCCACTCTTCAAAATCTGTAATTTCAAAATGTTATTCTTCTGAATGTGTCAGAACAACCAGCAAGGAGACTGAACGTTGATTCTTGTTAAAACTTGTTTCAAATTAAAAGCCCTCTGGCGGTCACAACTGGACCATGGAGCAATGGAAGAAGGTGGCCGGGTCTGATGAATTACGTTTTCTTCGACACCATCTGGATGGCCCGGGTAAGGGATCCAATCCGATTGAGCATCTGTGGGAACAACGAGCGGCTCCTCCGGTTCGGAGACCGGCTTGGGGCGGTGCTGGAGTGGCTCGGAGCGCAGCGGGGAGCGTTGGGGGTGCTCTGCTGTTGTCCCCGTGGAGCCGTCCCCACACTTAAAACATTTCATGGTCCCCTGTGCGGGGGGAAAAAGTAATTCACTTCTGATTTTGGATTAGAAATGGGATATGAAATGATGCAATGATACACGGATATTCCTGCCCATTTACGCGCCAACGACCCGGACACTTCCACGCGCGTCCCATCACGCCGGTAAAGGGCCGAAAATGTCTGCCCAGGTGTCCTGTTTACTTCAGAGGTGATTGGAGCTGGAGCTGGAGCCGATTAAAAACCTGTGTCTATTGCAGGGTCATCTGACTGAAACCCGGGTATTACCTTTCCCACTAATGACAAATATTAGCGAGTGTTACTGGGTTTTTTCAGTGGGAAGGGGGTATGACAGGACTTAAAGGATCTGCTGCTAACATCTCGGTGCCAGATACCACAGGAAACCTTCACAGGTCTTGTGGAGTCCACGCCTTGACGGGTCAGAGCTGTTGTGGCGGGGTGCAGGTCCCAAATGGAGTTTTTTTTTTTTTTAATTTATTTAATTTTTTTTTAATCCCTGCGACCAACCGACCATTGAGAAACTCGGTAGACTAAGACTGTTCTCGTCGACTAATGTTTGGTGGCCTACTTGGGCCAGCCCTAATAATGTCATGATGAAGCCATCATCGGTTGAAGAGAAAAGACAGTAGTCGATCTAAGTCCCAGATCTAAAAGGTGGAGATACACACACGCTACTCGATAAGAACTCTAAAGTGAAAGATGCACAAACTCGACAGCGAGAGGAGTTGGGACAGGCTTTGCTCTACATAATGGAAAAAAAGAAAAAGATGTTAAATCAAACTGAACGTCATTTATTGACAGTACCGGTAATTGCACTGGAGGAGAAAGGGAGAAAAAATAAACCACACCCCCAGTGACTCAGGTTCAGGCTCGTTAACTGGTTTTTATTTGTGTGTCGGTTTATATTTGAGGAGATACAGTACATATAAAACATGTTTTGAATGTTGTGACTCCGGAGGAAAAAAACCCCAAGTTTGTTGACCCAGGAAAAGGAGGTGGTTCAATGATCCTGAAAGGAAGGTTGAAGCCCGTCCCCTGCCATGGCGCAAGACGTTTGGACCGATCGCGATAAGGGGGAGCTCTCCGAGTTCGCCTCTGGGGCTTGCGCAGAGAACACCGCAAGAACCCGGATCACCGTGTCAATGTGTTCTTATCTTGTTCCGGAGACGTCTTTTTGCTCAAAAACTTTGACTTCTTTTTCAGTGTACCTCCCAGAGTTTGTGTTAGAAAGAAAATTGGTGCGGGTCAACGTGTCCTCGAGGATTTCAACTTCCCGGACAAATGGGAGAGATTCCGGTCAACTATCATCTGTGTTTAGTGAGCTTAAAAACAATTGACAAGCAGGCTATATAGAGAATGACATCATCAAGGCATGTAGATGTATAATATTTTTTATTCAACATCACAAATAAAATAAGCGGCGTCAGTTAACGCCATTTTAAAAATAAATAAATACAGGTACTCCTTACTTAACAACCAAGTTCCGTTCCTAGGACCAGGCCATTGAGCGAATTGGTCGATAAGCGAGGACTCGTGTTATTTCATGGTAAGGGGACGCGTGGCCATTGCGAACGCTAGTGTGGTGAATACTGACAGACTGCAGGAACAGGACTGAGAACGGTAAACAAGTAGGTCGTTAAGTGAGGAGTACCTGTATTATGAATATTACTATTTGAAAAGAGCAATAGGTAACAAGTGGAGCCGCTTCAATTAACATTTCACTCAGATAAATTTTGATCAAAAGAAAAACTAAATAAATATGACAAGTAGGTCTAAATAAATGAATATGTCTGTGGTGTTCGTCGGGACGTCCCATCGACATATTTTGCACAATAAATATCTAGGCTTATTTCTTCAACAGATTTTCCAGGTAAAAAAAAACAGCAATTACCGCAAACAGAAACTCCTACTTACCCCCAAAAAAAACACAGACTAAATTTTTTTTAACAAATTAAAAAAAAAAATCCTGGAAAATTAACCAAACATTGTGGGAAGCTTTTTCTGAATTTAAAACACTGCATTGACTAGTTAAGTGCTTATGGTGTCTGGTTAACTCGTGGTTTTTTTTAGAAGCTACTGGGGCAGTGCTGTGCAAGACTGGGGAGTATTGAGCTGGACCGCTAAGAGGGTTTCATTAACCACAAATGGAAAGTCTAGAAAAAGTGATTATGTGAAGAATAAATATATTTATGTTAGTACAGATTAAAAGAGACGGTGCGCCATACACTTGGAAAATAAGTTATTGGGTAAACAGAATTTTGAGAATTGAATCAAGCACTTGTAACGGGCGTAACACTGAAACTGGGAGTTGATTGCACCTTTATAAGCACCCCATTGTTTCTGGTTATGACTGGGTGTCTCCCAAATATGTTAAGAGATATGCCCTTGACATAGTGACTTTCGTTACGAAAGACTTTTGTTACATTTCTGCACTCCTTATTCATTAGCAAACAGCTTAACAGTGAGGGACAGTTTCTCTGCTGGCGTTTGCTGGTGACGCACAGCTCCCAGCCCGCACCTCAAGGCACCACACCTTTTGTTGAAAGAGGAAAGCAAGTGCTGCTAATGTCTGTGTCTGCAAAGAATGTGCCTGCAATAGGGAAATGTATTGTACATGGTTATGTCAGATATGTCAATTAATAACCAGATATATAAGGGAAATGTAAACGTTTATTATTAATTGTGAGTGTGAGATGGTAAATGATAAAAAATATATAATTGAGGGTGAAGGAAAATGCCCAATCAAATCAATATTTATTTGGCCTTTATGGAAAATAATGACTGAATAGTCACAATTGGCAACAGCTAACTTCCCTCACACAAAGAACAAACAAAACACACAGGAAGGTTTGTTCACTTGTGTGTCTAAAAGGATCCGTAGTTTAGAACAGTGACTCCAAAGCTTTGGTTTATTCCCAAAATGGGAGTGGATTTTCTTTTATGGGGGAGGGCTGCAGGGGTGGGATTCAAGGCTATAAATGTTCAAGACCACCTTGATCTACTCAGATAACCTGCTCATAACTCTCTCTGGGGGAAAGAGAGGGGGAGAGAGAAAGAGGGAGATCTGAATCTGGTGCGGTTTTATATGTCCCCGCAGGGCCTTCCTCACACTGAGGGGTCCAGGTTCAGAGCCATTAACATAAAGATGAAAGGCGGCGACAATGAAGCGGATGCTGGGGGAGCTTTGACAGTAGCTGGATCACAAGGAGTCATTCCTGATTGCCCCTATGCATTTCCTGGGTCATTAAGCTTAGGTTGTTTTTCCATGGTTTTCTATCTGGGGGGGGGCAGATTTACAATAGCAGACATTCGCTACGAATCCTTAAAACTCAATCAGCCAATTATAGTTCCTGTCACATTTCTCTATTTTGAGTAAATTTGAAAGAGATGTTACTGAAAGGCAGCTGTTAAGGAATTTTTTTGTTTTTATTAAATTAAAAAGATGATTCATGGCTTCATGGCTTCTGAAAACAGTTTGACCGTTGTGTACACAACGCCTCTCCAAAATCAAATCACTGGTCCAGAAAAATGTTCCTATTACAGAAAAATCAATGATCTATAGTTCCCCCCCACAAAAAAATGTTACTTTAACTTATTGCATCAGCAATCATGTGCAAGATATATTTTTCTCTACTCACCCATTCTATAGTTAAAACCAATAGCTTGTAGATCACCTCTCCCCTAAAAGGAGCAGATTTAGAGGTTAATATATCACCCAAGAGCCTCTGGGTATCATAATTGAAAGGCCTCTATTAGGTAGCCAAGTTGTGTGATGAGCATTAAGTTCTATAGATACAAAAAAAAAAAAAAGGTTCAGTCATGAGAGACTTTGAACAATGAGCACATGAGCGTCAGAACCGGACCATGGAGCAATGGGATGGAGGAGGAAGGTGGCCTGGTCTGATGACTGACATTTTCTTCCACATCATGTGGATGGCTGGGGTTGGGGTCCGATCCGACGGAGCATCTGTGGGATGTGCTAGAACCACAAGCCCGATCCATGGGGGCCCCACCTCGTACCTTACAGGACTTGAAGGATCTGCTGCTAACGTCTTGGTGCCAGATGCCACAGGACTCCTACAGAGGTCTTGTGGAGTCCATGCCTCCACAGGTCACAGCTGTCTTTGGCAGCATGGGTGGGAGCTACACGATATTAGTGGTTATTAATGGTGGTTTTAATGTTGTGACTGACAAGAGAATTAGAGAAGAAGAGGGTTAGTGCCCCTTTAAGAGATGGTGTTACGGTTTCCTGCTTCTCTGGCCCCGAAGCCTCATCCGCCTTTGGAACTCTAATTGGTCCTGACAGGGCACTGAGGGCAGCGGAGAATTTCTATGACGTCATCAAAACCCGACCGACACTCGCGCTCTTACTGTCCTAGGTACACACCAGCACAAACACTCTCTGATCTCTTCCTCTCAAATTGATTCTTCCCTAAAACACCCCAATTCTTTCAATAGTCCCCCCCCCCTTTCTCTACTACTCATAAAGATTTATGGAGCTTGATATGCGATAAAATGGTTCACGGTGCACTGCTTCCCTATCTGTCATTGCAGTGTTCAGACCCAATTCATTTTGTATTGAACAGCCTAAACACATCCATTAGAAAAGATAATTTGAAAACAGTTATTGCTATACAATACATTTTTCTCCTGTGAAACATCTGCCAATTTTGATATCTTTCTATTGGGGACATTATCCAAAACGGACTCATATTCGATACAAGTATAGGTGCATCCCTAGAACTGTCTGACATGAGCCAACACAACAGGCCAAACCGACGCTCTATACAAAGACAAAAACACACCTCCTTTTGCACCCAGCGAGTAAAGAAACGACAAAGTTCCACATCTGATCTCCAGCAGAAAAACATGTCACTCTAGGAGGATGGGAGTGGAGGCCGGACAAAGTGAGGAAACAAGAGGAAGCCAGGGTGGTGATGGATTCTTGTCCAGCTTTTTGACAGCAGCAGCAAAGGTTCGCCTCCCACACAGACGTCCATCAGAAGGGTTTTTACCTGATGGTTGAATGGCTTTCGGAAATCATTCAAAGTCGGGTAGAGAGAGCCGATACGGTTCCGTACACAACAGAACAAGCACAAGCACAACCAAGCTGAATAAAAGTAAAACTAACCACAAGCTCACGTTATCCTTCAATGATAGAATTAGTCGCCGAGAAAAAGTCACTCAAAAATCAATCATACGGCTGTGGTTTGGATAACGTAATAGTGATGCTGCCCAGATTAGTTGCTCCGAAAAATGGGCCGACAGGCTCAAAGACCGGTAACACCACCAATTTTACCAGCGAGTATGTGGAGAGCATGAAACTGCAAAGCTAAACATGCGGCCCTGTTAGCAGCAGCGTTGCTCAACTGTCAAAAGTACTGGGGCTCATTATTTAAACCATTTTAAATGTAAAACTCTGAAGATGAGACCAAGGTCGTTCTTTGCACAGCAAAAAGTTCACTTGTTTACTCAGATCTTTTTATTATAGTTAGGAAACCATAAATTAACCCAGCGGTTTCTCCAGGCTTAAGCCATTATCAAGATAACCTTAAAAAACACAAAAGGCAACATTTTCAAATCGTGCATGGTGATTAATCAAACAACAAAATGTACTGGGATAATTTATAGCCATATAGCCTAGCCCCAACATGAATGGATTCACAAAATGTGAATTTGCTGTCCTGGATGGCGCAAAACAGGCACAAAGACAATAGAGTTGGGCTGAGCGATATTACTCCTCGGCCCTGTAATGGTTGGACTATCGTTGCCTTTGGAAATGTAGTTGCCGGACGAGAAAGTGTATTACTTGTTTCACTTGATTACTTAAACACAACACCACCGAGCTGCCATTAATCTACTGTTCAACTAAACATACATTAAAGTACAGACTACTCCGTTTCCTCTCCATTATTTCTGTGATTTGCACACAAAGCAAACCTATTAAGAAAAGACAAGATACTTTTTCTTCTGCAAGCCTTTCTGTTTTTACCTGTGAGTTCAGGAGCAACAATTTCTCGTTCGGTTGAAAAACAATATATTCACTGCATTAGAGTACTATTTGAAATATTAAATGGACACCGGCGTAACCAATTACCTGTTTACATCCCTAGTTCAGATGAAAAAATATGGTGTTTAACAATTTTACACTTTGTTTTATTAATAATAATAATAATAATAATAATAATAAGTTAAATAATAATTATGTTAAAAATCTAAACTTGTTTGCCCTAATAATAATTTTGTATATAATATTGTTGCAAAAAAATATATATAAATAAAAAGATCTATCATCATAATAATTGAAGGCGATTTCCCCAATCCTTTAATTGTAGGGCTGTATGTTGCAAAGGAGGGGAATGGAAGATCAAAGATGAAAAAGGGTCATATCGTGGAGGCAGGAAAGATAATCAGAAGATGAAAAGGGTAAAGGTAGCTTAGCATTCAAAAAAGGTAGAGTTGAAAGGGGGGTAAGGTAAGAGAGAGGGAAAGGGAAGAGTCATGTTCCACCACTCCAGCACAAATCACCAGAGGAGGTCGACCACGGGACTTCCTGTACGAGTGGACTGCTGATCAGGCAACACACACACACACACACACACACACACACACACACACACACACACACACACACACACACACACACACACACACACACACACACACACACACACACACACACACACACACACACACACACACACACACAAAATTGGACCTCTTCCCCCTCTTGCCCAGTCAGTTAGTGCTGCTGATGGAAACAGCAGAAGGAATACCAATGACTAATCCTTGTCTCTCTCAAATTGTCAAGATCACACATTTTCTAATGTGAGATAACATAAATATTTCAGGGTACCTAAAAGGGGCATTATTCAACACTATCTTCTCTTACTCAAAAAAACTGGGTCTAACCGCAAAAGCACAGTTTCACCCTTGAAGTGTTATCATTAGCGTAACATCGCTGTTAAGTGTCAGCTCTTTTGGCTGTATAAAAAAAACCTTAAAAACGGTTCCCCCTAACAAGACCGGGTAAAGGGAAATGTTAAATATCAAGTTAACAGCAAAAGATGTAACATCAGTTGCCGAGGACTCTTCATTAAAATAAGTTAGCACACTAAAATCAGCACAGCATAATGCGGAAGGCCATATGGTGAAATAACATTCAAATAACAGCCATGTTTAAACTGAAATAACTATGGGATCTGAACCTACATGGAGCAAACCAGTATTCAAGAACTACATTTAAAAGACAATGCCTGTTTGACCGACAATCAATTTACAAACCAATAATAGAATTAGAACGCTAGATTTGAGCAATTGATAATAAGAACTTACTACACTGAGATTTGATGGGCTAGAAAATGTATGGACATTCACGGCTGCTTGCAACAGACTCTAAACACAGAAGCAGTTTCTTGGTGCTGACTTAATTCCATGTAATAATGCAGCAGCACATCAGCTCTTTAGATATAGATTAGCTCTGTTAATCCAAGTTTGTTTCCCAGTGTGAAGATAGCAATCTCTTAAATCTTTTTAACAAGAGCCTAGCTAACAATAGATTGTTTAAAGAAACCCTTAACCATGCTGATTAAATTTATATTAGTCTTTTAAAGCTTGAATTAATCTAAGACTAATTGCACCGTGTGGTTGTGCACAGTGGAAAACAAATGAGACGATAGAGGCAACAGTGACTGATTTCTTCATTTTCTACATAATAAGAATAGTTGTATAACACATCAGTTAATTACTGGTCAACATTCTCATTAGATTGGTCAATGAGGAAAATCATGTCTGTTTCTTCTAATCTCCTCTCCCTACCCGGCCCACACACACAATGCACCCCTTCACAATCCCTTTCACTCTGACAAATTGTCTGCATGTCCTCATTTGTGAGGAAGGGGAAAACACACACACACACACACACACACACACACACACACACACACACACACACACACACACACACACACACACACACACACACACACACACACACACACACACACACAACCTGAGGAAAAGCGTCATTGAAGTTGCGACGGTACGCAAAGACACACCTCAAAACCTGCCTGACTGTACTTCAGCAATATGGAGATCTGCAAATGTATGCGGCCAATACCAAAAACAAAGGAGTATGTGGAAAAGTAGATTTCAGACTCATTGTGCACATGTACTCTTTAACATTATGTAATTTATTTAAAAATGAATTTAAGATCCCCTGGGAGGAAGCAACATCTCTATATCCTTAATCTACTGTACTGTCCAAGACAACAGCTGTTGTTACCACAGTGGGGAAGTAGGACCAGACGTGGCTACAGGAGAAAGTCTTTCCTGAGTGTGTGGCAAATCAACCTCACTAAAGGTAGTCACCACCATTCCACACCTATGTGTTGAGCAATACACACCACGTGTCTGTCACTCACAGGTAAAACCTGACAAGAAGCAGATACTTATCGAGAAACCCAAAGGACAGAGTCGGATGGTTTCAGCTCAGCTTACAAACCAAAGGTTTCAGTAACCTTAGCACATAAGCTGTATAGAAAAGGGGAAGCAGCAATACTCTTTGTAGAAAATATGAGTGGCCGTCACACTAGGGCTCCATACACTGATACAGAGAATAACAACAATAACAAACTGTGCGTTAGGTCACTTCTGCATTTAAACTTTTATTGCACCTATAGTCTCGAGATAGAGAGATATATAGAGATACATATAGATTGAAGAGGTTTATTCAAGAGAGATGGCTTATTATATATATATATTTTTTTTTAATGGACTTAATATCATCATCTACAGTTATTAACCACAGCGTTGGGTTAGGAATTTGCACAGGATCCTTCCTTCAAGTTTTCATTTGTATATTTTTTCATGACTCTTAATGCCACACCACTTGCACACGTAAGTTGAATCATTATCAACTGTAAAATTTAACAATATTTTGAACTTTGATATGCTATGTGACATCTCATCAACCAGGGGAAATTACTGTACCAACCAAATGGACGGCATTCACATCATTCTGAGTTATTAATAGGGGAAGCAGTAAGCTGTAATGTTCATCAGTAGTTACATTTGGATAGCATGCTTTATGCTGGTCTCCAGTATATCCATACATCACTTATTAGGACAGCGTTGTTATTAAATTATTTGACACCCATTTCTGCTGGAGGTCATATGGCCCTACATACACCCATCAGCCACAACATTAAAACCACCATTAATAAACACTAGTATTGTGTAAGGCTCCCCTGGTGCGGCCAAAACAGCTCAAGACCTGTCGAGGCGTGTACTCCACAAGACCTTAGAAGGTGTCCTGTGGTATCTGGCACCAAGACGGTAGCAGCAGATCCTTTCAGTCCTGGAAGTTGCAAGGTGGGGTCCCCATGGATCAGGCTTGTTGTTCCAGCACATCCCACAGATGCTCCATCAGATCTGACCCTAACCCTGAACATCCACATGATGTCGAAGAAAACGTGATTCATAAGACCCGGCCACCTTCCTCCATTACTCCATGGTCCTGTTCTGATGCTAAAGTGCCCACTGTAGGTGCTTTTTGTGGTAGACAGGGGTCAGCATGGGCACTCTGACCGGTCTTGGGACTACGCAGCCCCGTACGCAGCAAGATGTGAAGCACTGTGTGTTCTGACACCTTTCTATCATAGCAGCATGTACTTTTTCAGCAATCTGCGCTACAGTAGCTCTTCTGTGGGTTCGGACCAGACGGGATAGACTTCACTCCCCACGTGCATCAATGAGCCAATGGGCGCACATGACCCTGACACCAGTTCACCGGTTCACCGGTTGGTACTCACCACTGCATACCGGGAACACCCCACAAGACCTGCCGTTTTGGAGATGCTTTGACCCAGTCGTTTAGCCATTACCATTTGGTCCTTGTCGAAGTGGCTCAGATCCTTACGCTCACCCATTTTTCCTGCTTCCAACACATCAACTTCAACAATTGACTGTTCACTTGCTGCCTGATATATCCCACCTCATGACAGGTGCCATTGGAACCAGATGATCAATGTTACTCACTTCACCTGTCAGTGGTTTTAATGTTGTGGCCAATCGGTGTATACTAGCCCCAAAAAACCTTCATGTTACTATTAATTGCGTTCTTATATTGCTCCTCATAAAACAAGAAACAGGGAAACAATCATATAGCTGGGAAATTTCTAATAAATAGCAGTTATAACTTTCTGAGGTTGTGTGCTGTTATAGGTTAGAGGTTATTCACTTTTGGTACTTGAGCTAGATGAGAAGCATATTATTGTAGTAATAGCCCTCCAATTGTAAACGCATTGTCTAAAATCAGTATTTATTCATCACTCACAAATATATTTGGGGTATGGGAACAAGCATGACCTGATTTAACAAATGACTCAACATATTACATAACATCACCTAATGTTGAATCGTGACTGGGACACAAGCTCTCCTACATACGTCATTGTATTACACAGTTTTTGGTCAAGCCACTTAATTGCCAAGTGTCTTGGCAAGATTCTTTTCAGACAGTCTCCCGAAAACTATGCTGCTATGTTATGTAATGCAAGTGCAAAAACAATCCATTTCACACCACAACAACCAACGTTTGTTGGGCGAAAACCTGGGCCAAAAAAACTGAACTGAAAAAGAGAGCAGAGAAGCAGGATTTCCTGACTGATCTCAGGTGTGTCAGGCTGCACAATCACAGGCCTCGGGCGTTGACTTAAAAGTTTCCATCGGCAAACACCCCGTCGGGATGTCACGATGGTTAAATGCGTGACACGATATCATTTTGGAATACCCCCTCCAAAAACAAAACAAGTGAACACAAACAATAAAACTCCAGCTGAACTATATATTGATATGATATTGATTGTAGGACAAGAGACTTGAGATAAGAGACCGCGTGGGATTTTGGTTAGATACTTCAATACAGTGCTACAGAATCTCGCATCAAAACAACAGGCAGTAATAATGAAGTAATAAGAATGCAAAACAAATTGGCAAAATGTAATAAACCTAAAAATTAACAGAAATAAAGAGTAAAAAAAACCTATGTATCGACTACTACACTGTCAAAATATGGAGTTGTACAAGTTTCCATGAATAGATGAAATAGAATGTGTACACATACTGTGTAGATTTTATCTATACTGTGTATGGGTTGTTGTAATATCACGATATAGGCGTCATCTTTAAGGCTGCATTACAGTGAGGCGGATATTACATTTACAGACACTACAATTACAGTGATGAAAGTTTGCCAACTTCATAGCCTGTCGTGATAATCGACACTTGCGCGCGTTTCGGTGCCAATGATTGTCTCCGAGACATTTGCGTCAACATCTGGCAAAAACTCCGATAAACCCCGAGGCGTCTCGTCGTTGTCGTCGCCGTGTTCGGCACCACGCTGTCGCGATATGTGGCTTTGACAACAGCGCCCGGCGACACGTAACAAAGCACGAAACAAAGTTTTCCCACGGAATAAGTCAGGCAAGGCGAACCCGGCGGAACTTACGATGCATTTCTTGCCGAGGTGGTTGAACAAACAGTCGTTCTCCGACTGGTTCAGGAGGATGGAGGCGACGTTGGCCTGTCGCCGCTGGGTCTGGTGTCCGCTCATAGTCGGGCGCTGGGTGTTAATTTACGTCGGCTGTTGTCGCGATATGTCGCGATACGCAGTCCAAACCAGATAAACAAACAACCCTTCGGTCATTCGGGCCTCCACCGACCCCCCAACCCCCTCCTCACGTCGGTCTATCGGGCTTTTTTTTAGAGGCGCCGTTATCCAAAAGAGGGGTGTATTCGGGGGGGTTGACCGTGGAGAAAACGATCGAAATAGCCCCGTCCCCGGAAAGCGAAAACGGGGTAACTTTTTCCTGGAAGTCCGACCGCCGGAGTGAGGAGCCGCTTCCATTCAACATGGCAGTGGGCGCGCTGTTCCACTATCGACGGAACGGCGGGTGTGGACGCAGTCAATCTACCGCCACTACTGTACCAGATGTTCCGCCACACCGAGAACCTCGGTCGGGGTGTCGCTCACGCCGCGCCGCGGGTGCGTCCACCGTCGTCCGGGAAATCGTCCCGCCAGCGAGGCGTTTCGTGTTATTTGTGCGATTATCATTCGACGCCCGTCGCGTTTGTTACGGTGGTACGGTCCGTGACGTCAGAGAGGCTGGAATGTGAGGAGGAAGTGAAAAAGTTACTCGGACAGTGTCGTGTGCTGCGTTTCGGGGCCAGCTCGGAAATCCGTCATTCCGACTCGGCAGCTCCCACCGTCTGTGGTTCACGGCATCTTTTCGGCGCCCGCAGCAAACGAGTGCTCGTTCGGCACAGCTCGTTGAATCTACGAGCTCCTTCGCACTTTTGCAAAGAAGGGGGTGTTTTTTTTTCGTTTTTTTTTTTTTTTTTTTTTGTTGTTGTTGTTCCCCCCCCCCCCGACCTCAACGGAACGCAGCAATAGTATGAACGTCAGTTGCAAAGCGCCCGACCGCTCTAACAGACGCCTGGGAGTTAAAAACAGGTTTTCTGCAGAGAATGTCACACTTGATCGAACAATTTCCCCCTTTATTTTTCTTCCATTAGGCTGCAGTATTTACTGCACGGAGAAGCTTTGTCAAATTCAGAACAGCAACCCCCCCCCCCCCCCCAGCGATCACGTTAGGGGGAGGGGGGTAATTCTTTTTAATTATAGCAAACCAAATCAAATCACAATCATCGAATTACCTTCACCTTACATTTGACCAAGATGCCGTCAATGAGGATATTTCATCTTGTTTTAAAGTTGAAATTTATTTATTTACTTTTTTTTTTTTTGCCACATCCCAGGCGCGTTGATACATCCATATGGCTGCTGTCAAGATTCAAGATTCAAGATTTTTATTCGTCACATACATATACATACTTTCATACATATATGCAGTGAAATGCAATGCAACGCACCCGGTGATAACACACAATATGTCCTAGGAATTTTTTTTTAAAATCTCTAATAGACCGGCTAACTGACTCCTAAAACGTAATACAGTAAGTTGAATACTTATAGAATAAAATATGAATGTAAATGTAATGTATGTAAATGTGCAATAAAATGTCGCACATTTACTTCCACTGTCTATTTATGCAATTTTATTATTATTATTATTATTATTATTATTAATAATAATAATAATAATAATAATAATAATAATAATAATATTTTTTTAAATTTTTTAAATCCCATCCATCGATATATGGATTTATATGGTCACAGAAACGCCGGTGTGCGTGTGCGTTCGGTGCGTCTCACGACGTCGGGAGCAGCACCACGCACGCGTGTGTGTGTGCGTGTGTGTGTGTGCGTGTGTGTGTGTGTGTGTTTTTTTTCCCAGGGTGCTTGCACCTCGTTGGAGCCGAGCGAACTGGCCCAACGTGAAAGACGTGCCCGGCTGCTTTCAGACAGCCCGGGTCACTCTGAGCTGCCACCCGCCCTAACCCACGCCTGGACTCCTGTTCCGCGCCTGATCCGCGGCGCTGCGGACAGCGGAGCTCTGCTTGTGGGAATATGCCCCCCCCCCCCCCCCCCCCCCACACACACACACACACACACAGAGAGAGAGATTTTCTTTTTAACCACTATAAAAACACCTTGGTTGACAGAAAGCTCCGTCTTTACAACTCTACCACTAGATGGTGTCATTATGCTACATTTGACACAGCCTCGGAGGCAGTTTGGTTCGACTGTACTTAATAATTAAATACAATCATAAATCATTTATATATACATATAAATCCAATCTATATTTATTTATATATATATTTATAGATTGGATTTACCGTGATTAATAAATATAATCTATATATGTATATATATATATATATAAATAATTTTTTTTTTTTTTTATTGAATAAAAAAGTGTCCTTGAGCTCCATGAAATGCCTATGAATCCGATTTACTATTTTAGTATATTATCGTAAATTGTAAATAGTTCTGATAGATCCTTGTATTGGAAAAAAACAAAACCCCTTCCCCAATAGGCTTATATCAATAGGCTACTCCTATGAGACTGCCAATCAAACTAAAATTATCATTTGGGATTTAATTAGCCAGTTCATTTTGCTCTGTAAGGCCAGGCAAGTTTATTTGAAAAGCACATTTAAACAACAAGGCAAAGTGCTTTACATAAAATGCATTAAGGCAAAGTGCGAAGAAACACTTTATAAAAGGACATAGAATGCATAAAGTGAATACAAATAGAATACATAGAATGCATCAAAGTTATAGTGCAGTGCAAGAAATGAATCAAAGAAACCCTGTTTTATGCTTTGTTAACAATTATTTGGCCTATTCCCAGAATAGCTTCTGTTCTGTTTCATATAGGCCAAGGCCGTTATAATACAGTGTACACGAAGCCACTAGTATTCACATTTCATCAAAAAGGCAATTCAAAGTGCTTTCAATTAAACATCAGAAGCATCATGACAAAGAGTTTACAAAGTGCAAAAGAAACACATTGCAAAAGGAAGAACACATTATAAAGTGAAGAAATAGAATGCATAGAATCAAGTAAACGTGACGGTGCGGTGCAAGAAATGAATATTTGGTTTCGCAAAAGGCAGCGGCACACACAACATTTATCCAGCCTCGATGTAAAAGAGGTGAGGGCTGCAGCCGACCTGCAGTTTCCTCGGAGTTTGTTCCAGATATGTGGTGCATTAAAAAAAAACTGAACGCCGCTTCTCCACGTTTAGCTTTGACCCTGGGGACAGAAAAGCAGACCTGTCCCAGGCGACCTGAGAGGCCCCCATAGTTCACAACGTAGCAGGAAGATCAGAAACATATTTTGGAGTGATTCGATCCACTTCCTTGGTGTTGGTGACGACTCGAGCAACAGCGTTGTGAATCAACCGCAGCTGTCCGGGCGCTCTTTTTGGGATGTCCCGAAAAGACGCCGTCACGGTAGCCTAGTCTACTGAAGATAATAAAAAAAACACAAACAAGTTTTTTTCTAAATTCTGCTGAGAGACTAGTCCTTTAATTCTTGATATATTCTTAAGGCGATTGTCATTGTTTTAATGTGGCCGTTGAAGCTTAGGTCCGTGTGCCTGACTACACCAAGGTTTCTGGCTTGGTTTGTGCTTATTAACATTTCCGATTGAAGCTGAGCGCCGACTTTCAGTTGTCCTCCTTCGTCTCCGAAAACAATGACTTTGGTTTTGTCTTTTTGTCCAATCGTCACATCCAATCGTTGAGTCGTTCAACACACTTGCTCGGTGATCGTATTGGACTGTAGTCCCCCGGTGATCTGGTTATGTCACTTTGTGTGTCATCTGCGTAATTATGGTATTCAAGATTCAAGATTCAAGATTTTTTATTTGTCACATACATATACATACTTTCATACATATATGCAGTGAAATGTAATGCAACGCACCCGGTGATAGCACACAATATGTCCTAGGAAAAAAATAAATAAAAGTAAAGAATTCCTTTCTAATAGACCGACTGACTCCTAAAACGTAATACAGTAAGTTGAATACTTATAGAATAAGATAAAAATATATAGAATAAAATACAATAAAAATAAAATGAAATAAAATGGAATAGATGTTAGGTAATAGGTATTTCGTTGTTTTTATGGTATTTAGTGGGAGCATGTCGATGTTAGACAGAAGAGGCCCCAGAACGGAGCCTTGGGGAACTCTGCATCTCATTTTTCGTCTGCGCAGATGTGTAATTACCTATGCGCACAAAGTAGTCCCTGTCCTTTAAGTAGGATTTTAAATAGTTTAGTACTGTACCAGAAAGTCCCAGCCAGTTTTTCCAGTCGGTCTAGTAATATGTTGTGGTCAACGTTTCAAATGCAGCACTGAGATCCAGTAATACTGAAATTCTGCCACTGTCAGTGTTTAGATGGACGTCATTGAAGACCTCAACAAGAGCGTTCTCAGTGCTGTGACCGACTGGAAGACATCAAAACAGTTGTGTAGTGCCAAGAAATTGTTCAGCTGTTGAAAATCAGCTTTTTCAATGATCTTACTGAAAAACGGGAGGTTTGATATGGGCCTATAATTGTTCGTTAGTGAGTTCTCCAGATTGTTCTTTCCTTAAGGGCGGCTTGATGACGGCTGTTTTCAGGGCCTGCGGGAAGAAACCTGAGAGAAGAGACGTGTTGACAATTTGTAGATCTGAGGCCATGCAATTTGATACATTTTTGAAAAAGCCTGTTGACAGAATAGCAAGGCAGCAGGAGGAGGATTTAAGATGTTGTATAATGTCCTCCAAGTTTTTATGGTTGAAGAATAATCTTTATTTGTCACACAATACATGCATTCATGGTGACCAACACACACTTCCAATGGTGGCTGGTGAAATGAGTTCTCTGCATTTGGCCCATCCTGGCTTGTCCTGCCTCTTGGGGGCAGCATACAGCGATGCGCCCAGGGACCTGGTTATAAATGTCCATTGCTGGTCAGACGACAATGTCCTGCATATTTTTGGTGGGGGTCCTTACTGACGTTACATGGAGGAAATCCCATGTAAGCACGGGGAGAACATGCAAACTCCACACACAAAGGCCCCTAATCGGGAGATACCCCCCCGGAGCACGGTGCCAACAGCGCCCAGGCGGGAATCAAAGCCAGGACCTTCTTGCTGTGAGGCAACAGTGCAATGCACTGGTTTTGGCTGCATGTCTAATTTTCTGAATTTTGTCAATGAAGACATACACAAATTCATTGCAGGCCCTGGTGGATAGAGGTTCAGAGGCTACTGACACAGGAGGGTTTGTTAGCCTGTGGACAGTAGCGAACGAGCATGTGCATTATTATTGTGTTTGGCGATGATGTCAGAGAAGAAGGAGCGCCTTGCATTTCTCAATTCCAAATTATAAGTCAAGTCTCTCGCTAAACATGTCATAATGAACGTGGAGATACGTTTTTTTCGCCACCTGCGTTCAGCTTTTCGATACTCTCATTTTTCTATTCTTACCAGCATGGCATTTCTCCATGGAGGTCTTTTCTTACCAGAGACCACCTTCACCTTAGTGGGTGCAATGGCATCAGTAACATTTGTAATTTTAGAATTGAAATGATCTACAAGCTCATTGATTAAGACCCAAGAGAGGGCGGATGTGGGAGAGAAAGCCTGAATAAATATTTCACCAGTGTTTTCAGTGATGTGACCGTTTCGTGACGACCTCTGTTTGAACATTCGTGTGCACAGAGATAGTGCTCTCAAAGAAAACACAGGAACCTTCGGAGAAAGCAACGTCAGTCCATAGTTACACAGTTGTTTCCTCCCGCTGATCTGGGGGCTGTCAACATGGATGTTAAAATCACCAATAATAACGACATGTGGCAGTTTTCGCCTACCACACGGCACCCGAGTGGCATTGTCAGGGCTCTCCGGCACAGAAGAC
Organism: Zeus faber; assembly: GCF_960531495.2. Lineage (NCBI taxonomy): Eukaryota > Metazoa > Chordata > Actinopteri > Zeiformes > Zeidae > Zeus > Zeus faber. Next base: position 11,429,616 of record NC_137208.1, on the reverse strand, counting down.
GGGGGTTGTAAACACCAGTTTATTGTAGTGAGTGTGCCAGCTGGAATCAGCTCAGGAGCACATAGCATGTGTCATGACAGGGCTCCTCTCCTGAGTGGGTGTGAGGATGGCGGTCTTACCCACTGCAGGTAAGACCAGCCTACGAGCAACAGGTATGCAGCCACTCTGACCCCATCACCCAGATCCAGGTCAGGTGTGGCTGCTCAACCAGACCATCCCCACACCACACACCCTCCAACACCAAACTGAGGCCAGGGAGAGTTCCTGGCCAAAGCCTACTCCCCCCGACCCCCCGCCACCACCAAGCAGAAAACAAAAATGAAAAAAAATTATGTTTGAAGCAGACTCTGACACAGGGTTCGTATACCTTAAATAATAAAAACACCGGACGCTGAAACAGGGTTTCCATACCTTAAACAAACAAATGTCCAAAAAAAATGAACTGGTGCGTTCCAGAGGACCTGGTTCCATATCCTAATATTACACAAACTATCCCTCGTAACTCTAAAGCAGGGGAGGCCGCCTTCTGTATCTAGGTTACACAGTGTTTAGGTGGCCTGTAAATATTTAGGAACAAATCTCCAGCGGAGGAATTTAACTGAAGATCCACATATTCAAAAGAAGCAAAATGTCCATCCGATGTTTTCTTTCCTCCGAGGGAATCAGTAAACAGAACGGCAACTCCACCTCCTTTCTCGTGCACTCGAGCTTCACTCATAAAACTGAAGTTGGGAGGTGTTGACTCGATAAGGACAGCTGCACTGTTATCTTGGTCTAACTGAGCTTCAGTTAAAAACATAAAATCAAGGTTGTGCTTGATAATGAAATCCTCAATTAAAAATGTTTCTCCTGCCAACGAACCTCCTCAAGTTTAATAAAGCTCGATTTAGTGTGTCAAAAGAATTAACTGTCCAATGTTTTGGGACAGGCTGTGGCGGATGAGGAATGGATGCTAAATTTGTTAAATTTGCTAAATGGGTTGGGTGCCTCCTGTATCCTAGCAGATTCACCATTCTTTTTCTATTACTGTTCAGGACAGGAATAGAGGAAGCTGACGTCCCACAGGGCCCCCCGTCCTGGGAAGGGTCATGAGTGCCATTAAGCCTTGTAGCCTGTACCCAGGACATATCAGTGAGAGCGTCCTGTATTTTGTACACAAAAGGCCTGCACGTGCTGTGCTTTTATCAGACTGGATGATTGCGATGGCGTCGTTGGAGCGGGGTGGGTGGTGGTCGTCGTAACTGTGACGGTTGTGCCAACGGGGGAGGTGGACGGACGCCAAGGGGGGGTGAGAGGAAAGAAAGCAGGAGTAGGGCGGGGGAAGGGGTAAAGGGTGGTACGTTTGGTCCCGGCAGCGACCCGCTCTTTCAACTGGTCGGTGAAGAGGGGGGATGGGGGACAGTGACTGGAGAGGAGGGGGGCCCAGATGGGGTTGGGAAAAGCAGCAGGGGAAGAAGGTGCACAGGCGGTTGTTGGTGGGTGGGGTGGAGGCTCTCTTCAGGCGGAAGGGGCTGAGGTGGCTCTCTTTGAACGTTTCCACGCTGTGTTATGTCTCCGCGTTCTGAGCCCTCTTGTCTCTTGTCCTTGGCGGAGGGAGCGGAGCGATGACGCAGGAAGTGAAGTAGGTTAGAGGCACAAGGTTTTCCCTCCTGATTTGTTCAGGCAAAGTCCATCCGCCTTAAAAAAAAAAGATGTCTGCGCTTCCCAGAGAAAGTTGACATGGGCGATAGATTGCGCTGAATGGGCGACACATGCAGTTGCCATGTCTTCAGTGCCGACGATCTGCTGAATCCCTCGACTCCTCTTCTGATCGGTGGCAGAGCGGCCACTGATAAACACCTCAGCATCCAAGGAGCTGACTGTGCTCAACACATCAGTAGAGTCTCCTTTCAGTACTTCAGACTGTTGTTCCACAGCATCGTTGGTCCCCATGGGCACGGTGATGGTTTTCACAGTCGGATGTGCAGCCACGGTAGGCCGGATTCCGTCATGTCACGTCAGAGACCATATCCTTGGGAAAAGCAGAATATTTCGGTGTTCTTACTGCACATGTTTCTTCCACCTTTTCCAGCAAAGTCACCCGCAACCAGAGTTTGCGGCACAGTTGTTAGCTCTCCCTGCAGCCTTTTTCTTTCTGAGATGCTCTCAGAGGATGAGAGGTTGTCCAGGTCTTCAGACGGAGATCCAGCGGAGAAAATGTGTTCTTTGGTTGCACGCCTGGGGAGGTTTGTTGCTCGTTCTCCCGTTCGGGGCTGTCCACGGTCGTGTCCTACCAAGGACAGGGGTTTGAAGGGGCGCTACGCCTGGATGATAATGCAGGCCGGCCGCTCGCATCACAGATCTCGGGGCATTGGCCTCTGCCTGTTAGTCATCCTCTCATTTCCCAGGGTAATGATTTTCTCTTAGGCTTGGCAGCGAGAGAGTCCCAGGGAGGAGAGTTTATTACCCGGTGCACGGCCCTCCTGTTTCCTGGTCATCTTGTTGGTGCTAATTTGCCGTGTGTTAGCATTATCTCGTCCACTGATGTGAGTCCATGGTAAAGCGGTGTCGTTCCCACATTGACTTTTCACTCCCGTGTTCACTTCTAACCGGTGAACTTTGGTTCCCAGCACTGCAATCTTCTGTAGAAGTTTGTGGAAGTCGTCTGTGGGGGGCATCTCCCCGGCAATTAGCCTGGCTAAGCTTAGCTTACTGACGCAAAGGGAACCGTGTCCACTGTAGCTGGTGCTGGTCGTAATCCTTTATAAACAGTTGTAAAACAAATGTCCAATTAGTTAGATGGAGCCTCTGTTTCGTCTTTAAGCGTTGCAGCGGGGAAAAAAGGTGCCGAGACGGTGAAAATAGAAGCAAAGCATAGAGCAAAGCAGGAAGCGGAGAGCGACGCAAACAACCTCTTGAAATGATAGATAGTATGAATTACGTTTTAATCTCCAACACAATGAAACGGCAGAGCTGTAGACGTTGAAGTCAATGCATGTTCCAGAGACAACACAGGCACAGTGGACGAGCTTCCATGCAGGCTGAATAAGGGAATTTTTGAAGTTATATCTGTAAATCCTAGTCTATAGCATTGTCTACCATAGAACCAAACAGAGGGGAATTTGGTTTCTCAGTGTAATAGAACTCTGGTCCCTGCGGGGGGACTAATTACTTTCGGACGTCCTCGCCCTTATCTCTGCATTTGAGAATACCTGCTGTTGTGTCGTTTGCATAGGTAATTCTTCACCTGTTTGTGTGTGTGTGTGTGTGTATGCGTGTGTGTGTTTGTTTTCGTGTTTTCGCGAATCAGTATGTGTGTTCAGAGGCTGCCGACAGAGAAAATTCGGTGTGGTGATTTTAATGTTGTGGCTGATGGGTGTAGGTAGGGCCATATGACCTCCAGCAGAAATGGGTGTCAAATAATTTAATAACAACGCTGTCCTAATAAGTGATGTATGGATATACTGGAGACCAGCATAAAGCATGCTATCCAAATGTAACTACTGATGAACATTACAGCTTACTGCTTCCCCTATTAATAACTCAGAGTGATGTGAATGTGGTCCATTTGGTTGGTACAGCAATTTCCTCTGGTTGATGAGATGTCACATAGCATATCAAAGTTAACCATGTTAGTTTCAGCGTATAAGCTGGATTGACCATATTGCTTGAATGCCCTTACACTCCAAAAACCTACCAAGAAAAGTGTGTAAGCTCTCCAAAACGTATGACTATTTAAGATATTGTTAATTTACCAGTTGATAATGATCCAACATACGTGTGCAAGTGGTGTAGCATTAAGAGTCATGAAAAAATATACAAATGAAAACTTGAAGGAAGGATCCTGTGCAAATTCCTAACCCAACGGTGTGTTTAATAACTGTAGATGATGATATTGAGTCCATTAAAAAAAAAAAATCTGTCTGTCTGTCTGTCTGTCTGTCTGTCTGTCTGTCTGTCTGTCTGTCTGTCTGTCTGTCTGTCTGTCTGTCTGTCTCTATCTATCTATCTATCTATCTATCTATCTATCTATCTATATATCTCTCTATCTCGAGACTATAGGTGCAAAGTTTAAATGCAGAAGTGACCTAACGCACAGTTTGTTATTGTTGTTATTCTCTGTATCAGTGTATGGAGCCCTAGTGTGACGGCCACTCATATTTTCTACAAAGAGTATTGCTGCTTCCCCTTTTCTATACAGCTTATGTGCTAAGGTTACTGAAACCTTTGGTTTGTAAGCTGAGCTGAAACCATCTGACTCTGTCCTTTGGGTTTCTCGATAAGTATCTGCCTCTTGTCAGGTTATACCTGTTGGTGACATTAGACATGTGGTGTGTATTGCTCAACACATAGGTGTAGAATGGTGCTTCCTTCCAGGGGATCTTAAACTCATTTTTAAATAAATTACATAATGTTAAAGAATACATTTGCACAATGAGTCCTAAATCTACTTTTCCACGTACTCCTATGTTTCTGCTATTGGCCGCATGCATTTGCAGATCTCCATATTGCTGTAGTGCACTCAGGCAGGTTTTGAGGTGTGTCTTTACGCACCGTCGCAACTTGAATGACGCTTTTTCTCAGGTATTGTGGCCATCACGTGACACAGCAGTTGGAGCTAGAGGTGTGTGTGTGTGTGTGTGTGTGTGTGTGTGTGTGTGGGTGTGTGTGTGTGTGTGTGTGCATGTGTGTGTGTGTGTGTGTGTGTGTCTGTGTGTGTTTCCAGAGGCTGCCGACAGAGATAATTGGGCAACAACATGGTAACCCCACGCCACAGACCTCCAGCAGGCTACCGACAGACCGAGCGAGCGTGGGACAGAGTCAAATGCTTGGATTAGACCCCATGGCAGTCCGCAGGTCCCGTGTCTTTCTCCAATTTCCGTTGAACTACGTCGGCTGAACCAATATTGGACATTTAAAGATAGGACATAACATGGTTTAAACACCCGTGGAATTGGGCTTTTGACGTGTTGCCGCGGGTTTTATTTCTCGTACGCTGGTAGACCTGCTGGTATTTTGCATGTAAATTACATGAACAATATCTATAAATAAAAATGCATGTTTTCAATGGAATTATGTATTTATATCCGAATCCTACCAAATAGACTCCAGATCAGCACGTACACACATGGACATGGGACACAGCCGCATGGCCCCTGCCCGGCTGGTGCCCGCCTGCCTCTCGTCATGACACCAAGTAGGTGGGCAAAATACGCGGAGAAATATACCGAAGAATGGGAAATGTTGATGGAAACAATGCTTTCCAATTATTAGCATTCATATCTTTTCATAATTGATGTTGGTGTCAATGGATTGGGGGAAAGAGCAAGAAATAGAAATTGGTGTGGGTGCAGATGAGTCAGAGACTGGAATATGTAGAGGCATGGTACAAAAGTCTGTGCAATGTTGCAGGATAATGATTTTGTGTCGTGGATGTTATTGAGCTTCAGTCTAAGGGGATTGTTGTTGTATCTGGTAAAGCAAATAGCCTCGATATTTCTATTTAAACATTTTATCTACTGTTATAAAACATACTATCAGTTATTTGGGAGGGAAGGCATTCTTAGTTTTGTTGTTTTGTTGTATTTAAAGTGTTGGGTATTGGGGTGGTTTTATTGGCCATTAGGCTGGTGTAGTCACACAGACCTGGCAACCCTGCCCCATCATATTACCCCCTCAAGGATCTTGGAAAGTCCTCTCCTGTCTTGGTGTAAGGACGCACTGGTCTGTTCAAAGGGAAGCAGCGTGACGGTGGGTGTATGAACATAGTGGAATTTAATTCTTTATTTTCCCTGCGTTCGTTTCTAAGAATATGGGTATTTATAGCACACCTGTCTGTTTTGAAAGGGGATTTGTCTATACCTTTTGTAGGAGCTTTCTACCTGAGTTTTTGCATGTGATTTGACCGTGTAAATATAACAGGGGCGTCAAGAGCCACAAATGCAGCAGTAGCTGGCCTCTGCTCTACAGCTGACCTTTCCTCCAGAAAATAATTGATTAGCAGGCGGGCGCGATCCACGACAATGAGCTGTATTCACAATGCACAATAGAAAAACAAACAACATATAATAAAAAGCAAATGAGCAAACAGAGCGCAATTTATGCGTAAGAGTGAATGACTGGCGTGGATAATGACGCACTCTCTGATATAGTTTATTCTCCATCGTTTATTGTACCCTTGTCAAAAGAAACTTTCAGGTGTGTTCCCCGATAAACCTTTTAAGTGCGAAATTAAGGTTCTAAACAGGAAGAGAGGGACGTCCTCTTACGTGCGCTTTCTTAACCTATGGGTTGAATACGCCATACGCATATGTTTTCTAAAAATTCTTTCATGCCATTCCCCCGCCTGTAGCTGTTAATGAGCCTTCTGCTGAGACGGTTAGGGTGCAGTGCGTCGACTCCATTGGGGCGTCGCCAACGGTAACTTGTCATTGTTGTTAATCCGTGTCCCCGGGGGCTGAGGGTGAGAGCCAAGTCAGGTATACTTGTGTTTGCACAATCTGAGAAAAAATGAAGGCGGCAATTAAGGTATTATTCTCAACCCCCCCCCCACACACACACACACACACACACACACAAACACACACACACACACACACACACACACACATTATATATATGTATATACAGTAAACTGTCGATACTCTGTTGAACTTTTGCTGGAATAACGTCCCACATAGCAGGTGTTATCTTTATAATGTGCTGTCAGTGCCCTTTGCCCCGCATGGATTTACAATTTAGATTTCAGTGTCAATGGTGTTATAAAGTCAACGTGAATAGTTTATATAAGTCAGACAGCCTATCAGACAATGCGTTTTTCCTATAGTTCCTTAATACAAGGCAACTTAATTCATGATACACTTTAGACGTTCGTCTACTGTTTATCATTTAGAAAGGCTCCTATAAACCAGGTCCGGGACGTTGTGAAGAGCTTGTTTACTTGATTGATATATGAGTTTAGTTTAACATTTCAAGATTTATACCCTATGGAGGGTTATGCATGTTCTCCTCGTGCTGACATGGGTCTCCCCCAACGTAAAAAAAGGACCCCAATTACAAACATGCGGAAGGCTTTCCTGTCCTGTCCCTGACCGCGACATGGATCCATCATCTGGAATTGGTCCACTGACAGAGGGCTGCCCACTGCTCCTGGCTGACCCCTGGAGGAAGGACAGCAAGGATGGAAGAAACGCAGAGGCTGCATTTCTCTAGTCACCACTCCCTGCATGTGTGTGTGTGTGTGTGTTTGTGTGTTTGTGTGTGTGTTTGTGTGTGTGTGTGTGTGCGCGCGCGTGTGCATTGCACCTGTAAGACAAGTGAAATGATTCTTCTTCTTCTTTGAAAGGTGTGGTTTTATCATAACGATGACATAACTAACCCTGTGACCTACTTCAATTTTCTCTTCCTTGAAGTGGTCCACCCAGTAACCGCACACTATAACCTGGACCAACCGTTTGAAATCTTGGACTCATGTCCTGTCCGTTAGGTTTTCTACTGTACCTCTCCCCACATTGACTGAACCCTGCCTCAAATTTTGGACATTCCTCTTTTTAAGCTAAAAGAAGTTCTCTAATAATTTAATCACATGTACTTTTTGTCATGTCTTGGGATTTTCTGTCATCTATTGGCTCCAATTTGCCATATTCCCACATATAAAAGACCAACTATATCGGGAGTCCCTAACTGCTGCAGTACACTCCCATAGTTAATGGCCATGATCATTGATTAAAAAGAAGAAATATGCACTCTTACACGCGACTGACATATGTGATTGCTGCTGGGTCTCAGCACCCATTTTATTATTACTTTAATAATAATAAAAATAAAAAACGTTCCCAGTAAAAAAGAAAAAAAAAAGTCATGTTTTTAGACATTCAAAGAGTGTTCTATTGGTAACGCCTCGACTGTGACTCTGTGTCGTGCATGTTTTTCATGCTACCTGCAAAACAGAGGCAACCAGTGAATGGATCCATAGTGTTTTCAAGTGCAGCTGCCTCATTGTGAAGGCACTCAGTGCGAAGAGGTCATGGTTCATCACTCGACTGAGCGGAACAACTTGCTTGCTTAACCATTTCAGTCCCACTAGAGTTTCCAAAACTTGCCACATACAGTATGTTAGCAGGTAATTGCGTTCCGACTCTAATAGTCATCCACCTTTACTCAGTGGATATTACATTCATCAAAATGATTATAAACCCTCAAGTCCGAATGGTGAGGTTAGTTTCAAAATAAAAAGAACCATTTGAAAGAATAACGTGTTCTGACAGAATGAAACATTTGGGGTTAAAATTTCAGGAATCTCAACATCTTTGTCTCCAAGACATTTCTCTTTGGAATTTTTATTTACCTTTATCTTGGAAATATAATCTTCAACCAACAACAGATAATGTGCATATATTGTTAAAAAATGTACAGGTTTTCTTAATTCCAACATGCACATTTGAACAGGTAAAGGCATGCTCGTGAAAGAGATTGCATACAATGGTTAGTCTACCATCGTGTTTGTTGAAAATAAAGGTGGGCGATATGCATGCATAAGAACATGGGGATTGGGGATAGTACAAGCATATATTTTCGGTCAAAAAAATAAAAATGGCAGTGTGTTAATTTAAAAACTGGATCCAGATACATTTTTAAGATTGACAGACTGGTCTCTTCAGCCCTATGATCCAATCGTGAGATATTTTAACAAATCCACCTTCTTGCTGCAAGGGCAAAACCCTCACTCAGTTGACAAAGAAATGAATGCCCAAAGAGAAGAGATCAATAAAACAGTTAATGCATCCCATTGACAGTTGAAAGACTTTTCTCATCCACTTATTTTGGGATCTATCTAGACGACAACAAGAATAATAATGTCACTGGTAAACTTTTGGTAGACCCCTTTTTAGACTTTTGTTAAAAACCTCATAGTCAAATAAATACAAAACTAAAAACCTTTTTTTTATTTTTATATTTTTATATAATTTGGTTGTGGTAAACAACTTTACAACCCAGAATTCAAGAGAAACCAAGTGAACCATCTACCTCCGGGGTGTCAAACTAATTTTAGTTCACAGGTCCCCTGCAGATTCCACACACTTGATAATCACAGTAAAAGCCCTCTTTGTATAGACATCATTGGATGTGTGCGGGTTTTATAACCCGGATTTCTCACATCATATACATTTTTAATCATTGTGTGTGCCTTTTTCGTGGGTCCAATAAGCTCCCATTGACACCTTCATCCCGATCCACCTCATCCTCCCAATCGAGCCCACGCGGACCGCATGTGACCCTCAGCAGGACATTGGACAGGACATCCTGGTAGAAGCTCAGGCAGACCCAGCCGGGCAGGTACAGCAGCGTGATCAGCCCCATCACGTTGTGCGGGTAGTGGGAGTAGTCCCACGAACAGGCGCCGAAGCACCTGAGGGCCAGTCCCCAGCAGAACTCCCACGCGTAGACGAAGCACACGTAGACGGGCAGCCTCCGCCAGGCGCCCCAGCCTCTGCCGAAGCGCAGGCGGAGGTAGAGCTTCTCCACCACGAAGCTGCAGCTGCCGTACATCAGGAAGGACCACAGGGACGTGTGGCCCCGGAGGGTCCGGTCCGACTTCTCCGCCAGGTTGAACGCGGAGGTGAACAGCACCTCGTCCAGGAAGCCGTGCATCCCGAAGAACAAGAAGCGCACCGACCCGGGCAGGGCGAGCTGGGGTCCCGGTCCGACCTGGACCCGTTGGCGGAGGTCGAGGTTGGGGTGGTACCGGAGCCCCGACAGCCCCTCGTGGAACACTCGGGTGAAATAAAGAGATATGAGGTACTGCACCGCGAGCTGCCAGGCTGAGACCACCCCAGCGTGTTCAGGGAAAGCGCCGAGGGTCCCGAGCAGCATCTGCAGGCCGATGTACACGGACGGGTAGAGCAGCAGGTGGAAGACCGCCCGGGACCGGCCCCGGAAACGCCTCTTCTGGGAATGAACCCTCTCCAGCGCCAAGTGGGTCAGGGAGTGCACCACGCACAGGTACGGGGAGGAGAAGCCCACGAGTTTGGGGTCCCGGTCCTTTACAGACCCCCGCAGAGCCGACAGCACCACGTCCAGGGTCACGCCGTGCATCCCGTACAGGTACAGCCGCATCCAGCGCGGCAGCTCCGCGGCGGCAGCGTCCTCCCCGGATGCGTCTTCTCCTTGTCGCCGGGGGCTCCTCGCCGTCGTCGGCCCGGTGTCGGCGCCGCCGTCTCTCCAGCGACCAGCCATGCCGATGGCGCGCTCTCGACCCCCTCCGGAGCGGCCGAAACCGCTCAACGACGCATCGTGTCGCCGGTGGCGTCTCGCCGTCGGGCCGCAGGGTGCCGCAGCCCGCGGTGGAAGGGACTGGGCGGGGCTAACGATGACGAGCGCGGGGCCGCGTCCCGACCTGTGCCGTATGACGTCGTGAGCGTCGCTGAGAATAGCCGCCGCCGCTCCCTTAACGCTGATCTTTCCCCATCATGGTTCTCGAAGTTGTTCGGCGCTTAATTCTTGTTGTCTCGATTTGACATGCCCGCCCGTCACCCCCTCTATTTCACAAACTATTTTGCAACGACAATTTTCTTTTCTCCATCCTCTCATTTTCCGCCCCTTCCGTTCCTGGGATGAGATAATGACTGCTGCAATGGCAAGACTGTCTGGGAAGAGGCAGAGAGAGAGAGAGAGAGAGAGGGACAGAGAGAGTGCGGTAAGCGGGTGAAAATGGAGGCAGGGAGGACCAGAGGAAATAGGGAAGAGGGAGAGAAAACGAGCCAGGCAACATTTGCAGGAGGAATAAAGAGAAAGAAAGGCGTCGGGGGTCTGAATGGGAAAGAAGAGGGTCGCGCTTGGGTCGTGACTTGCAACAAATTGCATCACTGCCCGACTGTGTCATGTAAAATGCCTAAAAACAATGAACTCCAATTAACCATCAACTGGACTCAAAATGTGCCGACGCCGAGGTTGAAGTGGCCTCTTGCATATATATAATATATATGCATATATATAAGTTGGCTACAAGCATGATAGAAATATTGCAGACAGTTGTGATGAGAAAAAAAGGTAACCGTATAAAAATGACTTAAATGTGTACAAACAAATTCTCAAATGTGGGTGGATAAGGGCTGGTCGGCACAGAAATCACGTCCTGTATGAGGCCGACGTCGGAACTCCAAAATTCCAATCCGGACGCTCCCTGGATCAAACAGCAGGTGGCAACATTGCAGCATCGTGTCCGAAAGGCCTGGGAGGGCGCAGTGGATCCGGAGTGCGGTCTGCCGGGGCTTGGTAATCAAATGCATCTGCATCCAGAGAAATCTCGACCACACTGCGGTGCGCGGAGCTCTCACTTGGCAACACGGCACAGGAGAGATCACCATGCTTATTTTGTGGGGGCCGGTCGAAGTAGCCGGATTCTAGCGTCGTTTTGGGGATGGGCTTGGACTTCATATATATCACGGAGTTTACTTAAGCTTGTCTGGTTTTCTGAGATTAATCAGTTTGAATGCTAAATCGATACATCCCATTAGACGCGTGATACCACGCGGCTTTACGCCGATAGCATACAAATCCGTTTTCTCATCACATTTTGTCCCGTTAAGCTCATTACAACGACTGGTTGTGGGCCACGGCAAGACAAGGCTCCGTTATGGGTGATTGATTTGATGCCTGGCTGGCTTCCACAGGAGATGAATGTGATTCTCCGCTCGTGCACTTAAGATGAGAACCTATGATGTGAAATGTAATTTTCAGAAGCCATTTCCTCCAATTTGAGTCATTACCCAGCCGGGGACTGGCCCTTACGCTCCGTCATGGTCGCAAATGGAAGGGTTTGAATGTGTGGCCCTTGATGATTTTTTGCGAAATTTTGCCCCCCCGTTAAAACGCTCACATTGTTCCACCTCCATTGTCCCCGAGGGTGGCGCCTGTGGAAGGATCGAGAGTGAGTGTGATTGGGGGTGAGTGAGTGAAAGAGGGGTTTTGTGTGTAAAAAATCTGTCCATGCATGTGTGTGTGTGTGGGTGTGGGTGTGGGTGTCTACACAAGCGAGAGATTGAAAGTGGGCGATATTGGCAGCGGCCGAGAGCGAGCGGGTGAAATCCATTGGTTTTGTACGTATGTGGATGGATTTCCAACTCTTTTGCGCGTGTGTCGTTTGTGTTTCGATGCCCTTTCCCAAAGAGGAGAGAAGGGGGTTGACGGAGAAAAAAAAAAACGAAGGCGAAAGAGATCGGGCTTCCCGATAGGAGGGTTCAATATTCCCGGGTGGAGTTGCTCCCCCTCTTTTTTGCAGCTCTCTCCTCATTAGGAATTCCGCCCATCTCCGGAAACCTCCCAGGGGGGGCCCCGCGAGGTTATGCGGCAACACGACACCCGTACTCATCCTCTCTCACCCACGTCCATCCCTCTCGTTTGTGCTCCATCCTACTGATCAACACCGCCTTCTACTCTCCGGTGAACTTACTTGGTCTGGGGTTCCCTTTATTTATAACTGTTCATGCTGTATTACAAAACACTTTACTAATGAGAAACGTACTACTCTACTGCAGCTTCTCGTTGCTTTAAAGAGCCACATTATCGTTCCGCTGTGTTTTTTGACCGTGTTTTAAGTGAGAGCAGTATAACATTTTATTTAAATCTAGTTTGCACGCAATACATCCAGAGTGTCAGGCTGGCTATGGCAGGCCGTAGGAAGCGACGCAACCTCCTGTTTGTAGTCTCTTACATCAGCACTGATGTAAGTCCGATAGCTGATTTGCAGAAGTGCAAAAGAGTTAGTAGAACCCGCCAAAATGCTGATGAAATGCATGGTTTGGGCCCACTTTTTTTTTCCAGTATTTATCTGTGGAGGTGTGTTTGGCCCAGGGTCAGAGAATGAGGGAGGGCAGGCAGGCGGAGCCAAAACAGCGCCTTTTGGCGTGTATTTTATTGTTTTGTTCAAAACAAACTGTGGAACTTAGGGTTAGGGTTCACCTTTCGGTAATCTCAGCAGGACTGCACCAACCCATCAGGCTTACCCACTAGCACGATGGGGATGGACCATTCGCTCGTAGATTCCTCGGTTAACCCCATGTCCAGCATGGCCTCTAATTCCACCCGCACAATTTTGCACTTGTGTTCAGGCAGGCGATAGGGGCGGGAGTGCACCTTCACCCCTGGGGTATTCTCAAAATGGTGGAGTATGAGGGGCTTTACGGCCGGGCAGGGGAGAGAACACAACGGCAAAACGCTACTTCAGCACCTCGACTTCCTCGCTCTAGCCAGGAGAGAGAAACCTCCAATTCATATACGTCGTGTGACCACAAAGGGGCCTTGCCACTTTAATTACCAGCCAGTAATTTTGAGCTGGACGGAGGCAGCAGTACTAACACCTCGTCTCCCGCTGAGAATTGTCTTAACTGAGCCCCGCTGTCAGGGCCCACCTGGGCCTGGAGCAAGTTCTCCTGTGACTCCTGCCCTAATGCGTGTAGCTTTGCTCTCAGGTCCAGGGCGTACTGGACCTGGTTTTTACTGGTGCTAGGACCTTCCTCCCAGTTTTCCCTTAATCAGGTCCAGCACCCCACGAAGTCTCCTGCCAGACTGTAGCACAAAGGGGAACACCCCGTGGAGGAATGGGGAACCTCCCGCACCGCGGACAGCAGGGGGTTTAGCCACCTGTCCCAATTCCGGCTGTCATCGTGGACGAACCTCCGGATGATGTTTTTCAGCGTTTTGTTGAAGCGCTCCACCAGCCCGTCCTAAATGAGCGGACGCCCAGTAACCCGTACAGTTCTCCGCAACGCGGGCGACAAAACAAAGTGCCCCGGTCGGTCAGGATTTCCCTCGGAATGGCTGGCTGGTTGCATTAAGGCACAGTGAGAAGCTGCGGCAGAGTGGTAAGTTTCTCAATAGCAAAGCGTTCAGCGAGGTTGTGCGATGAACACTTATAAACGATGGGAACCAACATTTTAATGAGGCCCGGGTTCAAACACGGCGAAACCTATCCTTCAATAATTGTCCCCTTACGCCCACTCAGCTAATGACATTATTATGCGTCAAATATTTGAATTCCTCCGGATCACCCTGCCTCTCTCACACCGTCTCCACTCTCTGTCCTTTATCCGACTTGTTTCCGCTCCTCCCCTCTTCCTCTTCCCCATGTAACCACACTTCTCCCAACCAGCTGTGACACCGATTATTTGACCCTCCCCGCCGCCTCCCTTCCAATTTTCCCAAATTGTCCGTCTCTGACTTTTGCGGCAATAGCTTAATGGCTACGACAGTATTCATATAATAATAATGTAATACTTCCTGACTCATCCACTCATCTCCACCCTTCCTCACCCCTCTCCTCTCATCCTCCTCTCGTCGCTTCCGTCTTTCTCCCCCCCCCCCCCCCCCGCGCCGTCTTCACTCAATTATGGCTCCGTCTCTGCTCCTCTCCGGCCGGCGGATTCTCTCCTCCGCTCTCTCTCCTCACCTCTGCTCGCCTCACTTCCCTCTGCACACTCTTATGTATTTATGTGCAAATAATCCTATATCGCCCACCCCCGGCCCCCCCCGACCTGACCACGCTCTTCCACTCCCCTCACCCTCATCTTATTTCCCCCTCTCGTTTCCTGTCCTCTCCTCACTCTCCTAAAATCTATTTGTGTTCGAACGCTCCATAGACATGCCCGGTTCATTTCATCGCCTCCCCCTCCTCGTCCCCCTTCCCCGCAACCTCGGCGACCTTCCCTTTAACCTTGCCCTCCCGAGTCACATCCGGCTTTTAACCTTTTTGCGACCATTATTTTGCCCTTTTATTTTTTTCTTTATTCCTCCCGACAGACCTGCTTCCCCAGCCTATAACGCGGAGAGGACTTTTTTGAAGCGCCTCTCACTTCCCGTCACCTTCCTCGTACAGATATCCCTCCCAGCTCCTCCTACCTGAACCCATTGTCCTTTGAAGTGTCCCCAATTTAACCCCATTTTAACACTTCCAAGTTCCTTCTGTGCAGGTTAGCACCTATAGACATGCAATATTAGCTGAAAGCACGAAACAAATATTTGTTGGCTGTGCTGGTGGTGACTGCTGCAGCTGCTACGTGACTATTAAGCGACTTGTTATCACGCCCTTTGCGCTAAGTGCTTGACACCTTGTATATGTGCGCTGCCTTTTCTCAGCCCCGAAATGACCCGTATCTTAGATTCAACAATATTCTAGGTCTCCCTGCCAAAGGACTCCGAGTACAAATAACTGCAATTCACAACTGAATTTTCTCCATTGTATGCCGACCATCATGCCATGTCGTACCTACTGCGGATATGGTTCCCGGGTGGAAACACATGAATGGCAACGATTTTATGGAGCCATCAAGGTCGGCCCAAATAACTGCGACGAGAGGATGACAATAACGTCATGATTGTGGCAGCTCGAGCTGACGCACACTCTGCACTTTAGTATTTGATGGAGGGAGAGGAGCGGGGTGCGGTCGAGGTGGGAGGAAGAGGAGACGGGGCGGGGAGGTCTTCCAGAGGGGCTTCCAGCAGACTCAAACACAATGCAGCTTTCACTTCTCCTGTTCTCCGGTCCAAATGACTCCTCCTGCTTCTCACCACTGCTGCATCACCTTCTCCTCTCCTCTCCTCTCCTCTCCTCTCCTCTCCTCTCCTCTCTGCCTTCCCTTGTTTGTCACTTCTCTGTTTCTTAATGAGGATGGAGTGAGCCTGGTTAGGTAATTATCCATTTTTCTGTGGCCCTCTGTGCTCCTGTAGCCAACTAACCCCCAGGCCCCTGGCTTCCCCAGGCCTGGATTTGGGACCTGACACACACACAAACACACGCACACACACACACGCACACACACACACACACACACACACACACACACACACACACACACACACACACACACACACACACACACACACACACACACACACACACACACACACACACACACACACACACACACACACACACACACACTCTTTCTTTCTTTCTTTCTTTCTCCCCTTCCCTCTCTTTCAAATGCCTGCTTGCCTGGTTCTTCTCCCTTTTCTCTCTCTCTCTCTCCTGCCTCTTTCTCACCCATTCTCTATCCCTCCCTCTTTCTGGACAGTCTTGTCTAGACTTTGCAGCACTAGTGGACAATGTTATCTAATCTAAGGGAAGGAAATGATGGAAAATGCAAAGTAAAGGCAGGAAAATATTTGGTGATAGATAGATGGATGCATGGCATTTACACATTATGTTATGCACGACAAACTGTGGTCTCATTACAGCGTGCATATGGACAGTGATGCAATGTGTTGCAAGTCATGCTGGATAGAGAGACAGATAGATATATAGATAGAGAGATAGATAGATAGATCGATAGACAGATAGACAGACAGACAGACAGATAGCTAGATAGATAGATAGATAGATAGATAGATAGACAGACAGACAGACAGATAGCTAGCTAGCTAGATAGATAGATAGATAGATAGATAGATAGATAGATAGATAGACAGATAGATAGACAGACAGACAGACAGACAGACAGACAGACAGATACTGGAGATAGATAGATAGACAGATAGGCAGACGGACAGACAGATGGACAGATATATAGATAGATAGATAGATAGATAGATAGATAGATAGATAGATAGATAGATAGATAGATAGATAGATAGATAGACAGGCAGGCAGACAGGCAGGCAGACAGGTAGCCAAACAGACATATACTGTTAATAGACAGAAGGACAGCTAGGCAGACAGGCAGACAGACAGATAGATAGATAGATAGATAGATAGATAGATAGATAGATAGATAGATAGATAGATAGACAGACAGGCCGGCAGGCAGACAAACAGACAGACAGATAGATAGATAGATAGATAGATAGACAGGCAGGCAGACAGGTAGCCAGACAGACAGACAGACAGACAAACAGACAGATACTGTTGATAGACAGACAGACAGACAAATAGATAGATAGATAGATAGATAGATAGATAGTTATGGCACAGCTTTTTATTTTAGCCCCTCGTGTGTCACATCCATATTGTTTACCAAGCTCTGTACATCCCAGCGGGGTCGGGGCGATGGTCGCCACGGGCTACAGAATCCCTATAAATGTGTGTTGCTCTCTGATTGGCCGAGCTGGCCGCGGCGTGCGCTGGCCTGGCGGTGATATGGTTGTGGATCATTGATGAGGCCCCCTTTTTTTTTTTTTTTTTTCCCGTCCCCCGCTTTGTTACAGCCTCCCCTGGCATCTCTTTCATCTGTAGATTTCCCACAGCACACCCACCCTGTCTGTCTGTCTCTGTCTCTCTCTCTCTCCCTCTCTCTCTCGCTCTGGTGTGCTCACATCCAATCTGTCTTTTATTTGTCTCGGAGACAGAGCGAGAAGGGGAAAGTGCGACATGGATCGACAGCGAGTGAGAGAGTCGCGCGGAGACGGGCGACGAGTCAGACAAGAGTCAACAGCTTCGCGAGGAAGGGGGCTGTTATCGCGTCGCCCCCCCCCCCCGTGACATGTCGGTGTGGGAAAAATATCAAGCGCTGCTCACATCGCCGTCGCAGTTACAGTGAATTACTCTGTGGATGACATCGCCGTGAAGGAAATGCTGTATGTTGCAATTAAAGGATGGGTTCACTGATTTTTCAACCCGGGCCTTACTAAAATGTTGGTTCTCAGCATCTATAACTGTTCGTAGATCGCTGTGCACTGAACTATTGAGAAACTTACCACTCTGCTGCAGCTCCTCACTGAACCTAAAGGCCGTCCAATGGGACACACGTTGAAGCCTTAAATAGTGTGCTTTTTTTTTTTTTTACATGTTTTGAATAACGGTAATATCACATTTGACTTAAAACTAACTTTTTGAAATTGCCGCAGTACATCCACACCTGACGTTGTTACGACCAAGGCTTCGGGGGACTATAAATGCACGACACGGAGACAGCTGGCAGACCGGGCTTAACAGCGGAGCTTTTTTGTGAGTCACTGGCGTGACGAAGGGTGAGAGCCGGCAGGGCAGGATCAGGCCGGACAGGGTCCTGGAAGGCGGGGACACCTGGACGGGACGAGGCCAGACAGGCAGGGATGGCACGGATGAGGAAGGAGGGATCCAGGTCCCGGACCGGGGGACAGGCGCCCGTGCTCGGCGAGGCAGGAACGGGAATGGCCTGGACGGGGAAGGGAGGAAGCCAGGTTGGGACGCACAAATTCCCCGAACTGGACGGAGCCACGAGCGGTACTAACTGAGCAAGATTGGCAAACGATCCGGCCGTGAGTGGACGGAAGACCGGGGAATAAATACTTTGATGATTTATGGACCTCAGGTGTGCGGGAAGGTGCAGGAAGAAGAGGCGGCAAAGGGGACCAGGAAGGGGTTGGCGCCGGGCGACTTGTCCATGATATGAGACCAGCGGCCCCTAGTGGGGCTAGGAGGCTGTGGGCGCGACAGCATCAGGATTACATTTTCAATGTCAATGTTTTTTCTGTTTTTCCCTATGGAAATAAACCATAAATAAATAAGTTAATATATATTTTTTTATTGTCATCTAATTATTATAGTAAAATTATATTATTATTATTATTATTAGTATTATTAACAATAATAACTACGAATGCCACCTAGCGGAGCCTGGAGGCCTCCGGAGCGTACCCCTCCCAGTCGACGAGGTACTGTAGGCCCCGCCCACAGCGACGCCCGACCGCGAAGGCAGGGTGGTCGCCGGTGGTGCGCGGTGGGGGAGGCAGGGCCGGAGCAGGGGGGGAAAGGGGGCTGGAGGTCGACGGTTTGAATTGGGAAACATGAAAGGTAGGGTGGACACGAAGGGAGGAGGAGAGACGAACACACACAGCACATGGCTTGACGACGGAGTCTATAACAAAGGGACCAACATACCGAGGGGCGAGTTCGCGGGGGTCTCTACCTTGAGGGGACTCTCCTCATCTGAGTCGAACTTCTTTTAGAAAACCTATGAGCTATGTATAGTGTTGCCAGAAACGTGCCGGTAGCCTCATTAGGTTTACAGTACATGCTACATATTCTGCCCCATCTTTTTATCCAGTCCACGTAGGAAATTAATAAATTAATATTAATATTACAATAAAGCATGACCTGCAGATGCTGCAAATTATTTGGAGTAAAGGGGAAATAGTGTTAAACGTGCCCTCATTTCCCTGCAGAAATTCAAACGTTACAGAGGAGATGCCATGCATATGTAACAGCTCTCAAACTGGAAATCTAATGCAAAAAAATAGGCCAATTATATTTGTTCCTTGGCTGTAGGAAGGTACACCTTACCTTTTAATTTATTTAAACATTTCAACACATTTTCTTTCTTCGAAAATGATGTCGTGACTTCCCCTTCCTGCACACAACAGATGGAAACTGGAGGTAAAAATCGGAATGAAATCGAGACACAAATATTTATCGGGTGAAATCAGGATATGTGCGCATAGGTCAAGATGTACAGAGTTCAAGGAGTAAATCAATGTTATAATATAATAATTAATTACGAGAAGTCAAAAAGAAGAAGAGGAAGTCCCATCCTGCATCCACTTCTGCGCCACCGAGCTGCCGAGCAATCCGAAAATAAAGACGCCGCACCGTCACGGGGAGACCGCAATTGTAGATATTTCCCTCAGACAAAACAAAAACAAATCAAGAAAACACAAAACCTTTCGTTTCCTAATGAAGTCCCGTGGCGCCTCCTTCACATGACTCATGCAGAAGGAGCCCTCTGGTGGGTTCGCTCACAGCTTGGCCTCAGCGCAGCGAGGAGGGTTAGGGGGAGGTTATGTTGTTTAGAAACTGCAAATGAACACAGCGTTACTCCGGGAATGGGCTTCAATTATAACTGTCTGATATAATTTCATTCCCCTTTAGAGGGAGGTTCAGCGGTGGAACCGTTCGTTTTCTATATTCCCCTTATTCTGAGTTTCATTCATCAGTGGAACGTCCAAAAAGCCGATTCATCTTTGTTTATACAGTGGTTATCGGCCACAAAACAAAAGAAAAGCACTTCCTGGTTTCCTGCAATGGAAATCGGCGGATTCCCTGAAATCGAGCGTGAATCTGATTCAGAGCGGGGGCTCACTGACGTGACATCGGTCAGAGCTGGCTTTTTCGCGGCGTTTCCAGCCTCTCACGCGCGCGTCAGCGAGGGCGATCGTTCGTCTGAGCCTCTGGGAAATGTTTTTTTGAAAAGATCGATTTGGGGAAGAAGAGAGCGGACCGCTTATCTGCCCCCTCGCAGCTGCCGCGCCGTCTTTCAGCCGAAACAAGGGCCATCGGCGTGCGCTTCTCGCGTTGATTAAATGCAGTCCAAAAAATAATACGTTTTAAATCTCCATCCTTCAAAAAAACCTGACATTTCCGTCTGGTCCTGGGACCCGGAGCGGGTACCTGAGCCTGGGCTGTGGTCCACATGTGCGGTGGCTGGGGGCTGGTCAGAGGCCTGATGGGGGCGCGGCTGTGGGTTGGGTGCCTCCGGGTGGTGGTGGTGGTGGTGGTGTGTGTCCCACCTGTACTAATTGTATTTTGTTTCAAGTCACAGTAAAGCCACATTTTATTATCATTTATTATTTCTAGTTTTTGCAGTTGCAGGTTGCCAGAAGGAAGCGGCACAACTTGCTGTTTCTAGTCTCGATGTAGCCAAAATAACTGAGCTGACACAACCCTGAAAAACTTTTTTTTTTTTACCAGAATAACATATCATCCAACTGTCTTATTAACTGTGAATTTACCATTTTCGAAAAGGAGTTTTGAAGGAAGCAGTATTTTAAGGCTTCAGACCCGGACCCTGTTTACACACAGTGAGAGTCTGCAGCAGAATGATGATGGAAAACAACAACGCAATGTGGAAAAAACAGCCAACCCATCCCATCCTTCAAGCCCCCATAGCTCCTTTTGATTACTCCTGTACCTCCCTGGTGTTTCCCCATGTTTTCGCGAGCCTCTTTGACCCCCACTGTAATAACCGGGCTCGCCGCCGCCGCCGCTTACGAAGCTCAGGCTCCGTGACAGTGACTGCGTGGCTAAAAAGCCGTTGCAGACGAATGCAGGGAAAGCCCTGTTGATATTCAAGCCATTAGTTCTGCAAATCCTCTTTGTATTGCAGACATCAGCCGCTGACACCGGGGAGCCGAGCCGAGCTGCCGCCGCCGCCGCCGCCAGCCCCGCCCCGCCGCCAATTCCATCACCGTCACGTCCGTCAGGCTGTGAGCGCTCACAGGACGCGTTGCCGAGGTCAGGAAGCGTGCCATGGTCATTAAGACCCTGTTAGTGGGCTGTGGGCGAGGGGAGGACATCCATAGGGCTATCCAGTCTCCATGACTAATGCTGGGCGCTACACAGAGATCCATGGAGGGACACACACACACACACACACACACACACACACACACACACACACACACACACACACATACACACACACACACACACATACACACAACAAACACTCAAATTTCATCCTCGCACACTGCAGTGGACATGTACTTGGTGTTATTGATGAAAGCCTGAGAAAACATCCGGATATAGAGTGTATATATATATAGATACACATGTGGGATTCCTGTGTGTAGAGTCACCTGTAATATCGCACACACACACACACACACACACACAAACACACACACACACACACACACACACACACACACACACACACACACAACTGCATCAAGTTACATACACGGCCACGGAGGGAAGATACGGTGTCGCCGGAAGATGAAGCGGGTGGTGGGGGAGCAGATGGTGAGAAAGGCAGAGGTGGAGGAAGATACGGATGAAACTGAGGCAACGAGGGCGGGAGACGGGGGGGGGGGGGGTAATCGACAGAGGGAGAGGAGACGGAAGGACGAGCAGGGAGCAGAGTGAGAGAGGAGGGCCGATTCTGGGCGGGGTGGCGGGAGAGGCAGCAGAGTGTCACTGCCTGCTGAGGGAAACCCTGGAGAGGGCACAGACACACATGCGCACACACACACACACACACATATGCACGCGGAAAATCAAGCCGGCGAAAGTTTAATCCGCGTGGAGGACGCACCCACGCTGAAAAAGTCGCAAAGAAAAAAAACGGGGCCGTCGGGGGAAAATGTATGGCGAGGAAGATAGAAGAAAAAAAAGATTCAGAAGGGAAACGAGCGAGGGCGAATGTCGGAATGTGCACTCACAGGAAAACAGCGGATGAGCCGAGATTAAAGGAGGGAACCTCCTGGCGAGCAGTCGTTCAGCGAGTCGGCCTCATTAAAAAAAAGTTGCTTTTAACTCGCACGTCTTCATGTGTGATGCGCCGGGAAGATGAGAGAACACGGACGGGAGGAGGAGGAGGAGGAGGAGGAGAGGCTCACGTATGATCCCCTTCCACTGACCGACCGATGAGGGCGTTTCTCCGCCACGATGAATGAAACACACTCTGGGAATACGAAAGGACGATCTCTCCCTCTCTCCGTCTTCGTTATTGTTAGGATTCCACCGCGTCGCCTCCTTTTCTTTACCCCACCGATATGGATGACGGCGTCTGATGAGTGTACGATTTGTTTTTCTGGCGTTCATCATGGAACTCCTTTATCTTTTGAGAACCGGCGCTCCTAGCGATGACTCCGACGATCACTGGCCTCGAGGAAAAGTGGCAGCGCTTGTCAATTGTTGGTTGAACTGTTGATTGACGGGTCCAAATATTGAACGAATGGTCAAATTTTCCGAAACTAGATTTTTTTTTCACACAAATCCAGCGCGCAGGACGGCTTATTTTGGCGAGACGCAAAATGTGAATCGGGGACATTCCATGTGGATCGTGCCAAATCCCTAGGTTTTGCTGGTTTTCTGGTTTTTCACATTTATTCAGTTGTAGTCCTCAGTAAGTATTTTTGATTCGCGAATAAAAACATCTGCACATCGAGAGACCGAATTCGAGGAGCTCAGTGGCTGGATGCGTGTGTCTGGGTGCAGTTCCAGAGTCGCGAACGAAACAAACAACAGACGGAGCTTTTTCCGGAGTGACTCCGAAACCCTGATTCATTTAAAAGATTTGTTCGCGGCGAACGGATCGTTCGGCCTCTTCTATGGAAATAGCCGAGCTTTACTCTCTCTCTTTCTTACAGGCCCTCCCTCACCGTCACCATCTGTCCGTTGATCTTTTTTCTTTCTTTCAGTTTTTCTTATCCTCTCTCTCCTGCTTTCTCTTTCTCTCTCTCTCTCTCTCTCTCTCTCCTTCTCTCTCTGTTTTTCTCGCCCACACCTACTGCTTTCTGCCTGTCTGCTGAGGCCTGCTGAGTGTCACGCCTCTCAAGCACTCCACACAGACACACACACACACACACACACACACACACACACACACACACACACACACACACACACACACACACACACACACACACACACACACACACACACACAGTATAGAGGATTGCATGCCACTGAAGCATACAGTAGCGGCAAGAGAGGTTTTTTTTCCAGTGAAGTGTCCATGCCGACTGTTAGAGTTGACCAGTCTGTGCATGTGCACGTACAGTGCATTACTGCAAGTGTCCTTTCACATTAGTATACTGTTCGGATTGTAATGCTGTGTGTGTGTGTGTGTGGTGTGTGTGTGTGAGTCTGTCTGTGTGTGAGTGTGTATGTGTGTGTGTGTGTGTGTGTGTGTGTCGCGCAGAGGTCACGGGCTGCTCGGAAGGACAGCATCTGGAATGAAGAGATATATTTTCATTCCTCCTTCTCCCTCTTGGATTACGGCGACCTTCCCTTTTCCCTGCATTTACATCTCTGCGTCCACCTCTCTTTCTATGTCTTGTCTCTCACCTATCACCGTCCATTCAGTGTTTCACTCCTTCTCTAAATGTTGAATAAGATGGGGAAATATCCCCCAAAAAATATCAAAACTTCAAATCGCCTTAATTTTTTTGTACAGCTTATTAAAATGACAAATGTTTGATCGGCACTGTTTATTCACATTAATATGCATTATGTACTATATGTACATTGCTAATGTTTGTGCATTGACTTAAAGAAAATGAACACACCCAGACCAGGCATGGTCTGGGTGTGCTAATTTCGGGCAAGACTCTAATCACTAAATTGGAATGCAGCTCACACTTTGGCCATAGAAGAGCCCCCCCCCCCCCCCCCCCCACACACACACACACACACACACACAAACACACATTCACACACTTACACACACACACACACACACACACATTGGACAGACGCACCAACACTTCCTGGGGGGGTTCAAACAAAAGTAACGATTTTCAACTATGTCAGTACGTCTGCATGTGTACACAAGGATCAATGTGTGTGTGTGGGTGCGCGCGCGAGTGGGCGAGGTCACTGGGCCGAGCTGCTAACCTCACAGTTCAATTTAGATTTGCATAATCCAGGCACTAATTTCCACCGGGGGCATCCATCCGGGCATATCTCCACAGGTGACACGGGTTCGACAGATATCCCATGATCCTCTGCTCCCCCGCTGGGGCAGAGCAGGCGCAGGAGAAGAACAATGCAAAGCGCGTTGGTTAATCAAAAAAAACAAAAAAAACCCAACCAATTCTCCATTGTGAGCGACAACCGAGCAGAGCCAGTCTGACGCTCGAACGGAATTTGTAATGAATAAATTAACATCAGAAATAAAAAGCGAAACACAACAGAAGTGTGATCATAATTGTAAGTAATTGGTGACGGGGGCATAGTGAAGACGGAAAACAGATGTAATACGGTTTGAGGAGTTAATTTTGGGATTACAGAGGCAGTGTTCTTTTTAATGGAGCAGAAAAAAAAGAAATAGTTAAATTCGGCTGTCGTAAGGCTCACCCAAACCAAACACATGGAAACAGCAAAATCAGGTTGTGGCAGTTTCGCCTACCACGTGCCACCCGAGTGGCATGTTCAGGGAACTCCTTCACAGAGACACAGAAGACGGGGGTTGTAGACACCAATGGACGGTGGGCCAGGTGGAATTAGCCCAGGAGCAGATGGACACGTGTCACGGCGAGGGCTCCTCTCCTGAGTGTGTGTGGGGATGGGGGTTTTACCTGCTGCTCGTCAGACCAACCAACGAGCAACAGGTATGCAGCCACTCTGGTCCTGGGCCCCCAATTACCTAGACCCAGGACGGGTGTGGCTGCTCAAACCACGCCATCCCCACACCACACAGATCGATTATTTTGAGAAAGAAAGCGATCATTATTATTTTTAACATTGAAAATTTAAGCCCGATGCTGTCCCACAGCCTCCTAGCCCCACTAGGGGCCGCTGGTCTCCTATCATGGACAAGTCGCCCGGCGCCAACCCCTTTCCTGGGCCCCTCGGCCACTCCTTCCTCCTGCACCTTCCCACTCACCTGAGGTCCATCAATCATCAAAGCCTGCAGTATTTATTCCTCGGTCCCCCATCCTCTCATCGCCAGATCGCCTGCTAACATTTCTCGCCATTCCCGTCCTGGCTTGCCCGAGCCTGGCTGCCTGCCCCCTGGTCCGGGACCCGGAGCCCTCCTCCATCGTCCACGCCATCCCTGCCCTGTCCGGGCTCGTCCTGCCCAGGTGTCCCGCCTTCCGGGACCCGTTGACCTGGATCCTGCCTCCGTAAATCTCTACCCCACTCTACTCTCAGCTCTACCCTCGATGAAACTCCTTTGTTTCACCCCGTAGCTGTCTCTGCGTCGTGCGTCTGAGTCCCCCCCTAGCCCTGCTCCCAACACATGCATTGTATGCCAGTACGGAAAGCTTCCGCAAATTTGTGATTCCCATCAATATACTGAGTTTTTATAACCATAAGCCGACCTTACCCTAACCCCCAAGGAGAGAAAACAAAGAAACAACAACAAAGGTAGTCCGAAAATAATCGAAAAATCTCACCTGCACATCAAGCTGTTTTCAAAGCTTGACTAAAAATATCTATATTGGCGTTACTACGAGGGGATTATTTATTTTGCGCCTGGTTTGTTTACGCCTAAAACGTACGAATGTATAAATGTCTTAAATGTGCGTGGAGTATCCCTTCGGGATAAATTAGCGACCCAATCAAAGGCATGAATGTTGGAGTCCTCGTGCGTTCAGAATCCCTGGAGTTCGGAGTGTTTTCTCCCAGTTCTCCTGATAATAAAATCCACGCGGAGCCAAGATGGCGGCCGACCCAGTGACACACATCCTGCTCCATCTGTCTGAGCGACTCCCCAAACACAGTGCATGGAGGACAGTGTGTGTGTGCGCGCGCTTGTGTGTGTGTGTGTGTGTGTGTGTGTGTGTGTGTGTGTGTGTGTGTGTGTGTGCGTGTGTGTGAGGATGCATCTCCATGTCCAATTCATGGTTACCCACTGAGTCTCATCTTGTCCGTAAATTATTTATTATTATTTACGTCTCGTTTCATCTGCACGTACACACTCACTCTTTATCTCTCTCTCTCTCTCTCTCTCTCTCTCTCTCTCTCTGCCTCTCCCTCTATCTCTCCCCCTCTATCCCTCCCCCTCTATCTCTCGCTCTTGTTCTGTCTCTCCGTTTGTCATCCCAGCGGTGCTACCTCGGGTGTGTCTTCAACCCCTGCTGCTCCTTTGTACGGGGCTCCTTCTCCCCCCCCGTCTCTCTCTCTCCCTGTATCTCTCCACCTCTATCTCTCCTCCCCCCCCCTCTCGCTCTTCCCTCTATCTCCCTCGCCCTCTCTCTCACCCCCTCTATCTCTCTCTGCCCCCTCTCTCTCGCTCTCCCCTTCTCCCCCTCTATCCCTATCTCTCTCTCTCTCTCCCCTCCATCTCCCCCTCTCTCGCTCTCCACCCCCCGTCTCGCTCTCCCTCTCGTCTCGCTCTCCCCCTTTGCCTCTCTGTTGAGCCCCATTTTCCCCTCTCGGACACGCCTCTTCTATCTCTCTCGTCCCATGACTTTCCGCCCCTTGCTCTCTCTTTTTCCGCTCTCGGCTCCCTTTTCCCTCCCTCTCTCTCTTCTCCCCCGCTTTCTGTCCTTGCACCCCTCTCTCTCCTCCTCCTCTCATCCATAAGTGAGGGTGTTAAAAACTCCTCCTCACCACTGTAGTCTCGAGTCTCTGCCTCCGACATTTTTAAAAATGCATAAGTGAGTCGTCTGGTGAGAGGGGAAAAGAATAAATTAGTGCAAACAACATGTCGCATGACCGGAAAAACCCCCCCAAAAAACAGCATCAATCATTTAACCCCACGCGGCTTTGAACGTGGAAATAGCAACGCGGAAAAGCGAATCTCTGACAACTCGTCGTTTTTTGTTTTTTTTTGGGTGGAAAAAAACGAGTGAGTCCGGCTCATTTGTTTAGTGGTTTGTTCGCCCGGAACGAGTCGTTTGCGAACCACCCAGGTCACCATCGCTGCTGTCATGATCTTATGCTTATGAAGAGTAACCAAACCCAACCGAGAGTAAAACGTGAGAGCTCTAATAGTTAATAGTTAACTCCAATAGTACTGTCTGCTTTGGTTCTTTTTTGTCATTTCTTGTCACCTGCCTTCCCCCTGGGACTGCATTAAAAACGTATCCTCTCTTAGTGACATCAATTCGTTCGCACTCAGTACACAATAAACGGCGCAATAAGTTAAAAAGTTAAGTTCATTTGTTTTCTGTACGAACGCTTCATTCACTG
This sequence comes from Zeus faber, assembly GCF_960531495.2. Lineage (NCBI taxonomy): Eukaryota > Metazoa > Chordata > Actinopteri > Zeiformes > Zeidae > Zeus > Zeus faber. The sequence goes on along the minus strand of NC_137208.1, from coordinate 11,402,081 downwards.
TGGAAGTGCCGGATCGGCGTTCCAGCCGGCGGACCGCCGGCGCCTTTAAAGACCATCATCCTCCCCCCTTGATTGATTAATCGATGGTTGACATCCATCTTTTTTACGTTCCCCGGCGAGCGAGGAAGGAGGGCATAAAAGGGGAGAGAGGGCGTCAGGGCGGTGGAGAACAACGAGGAGGATAAAGGAAGGTGTAGTCAGAGGGAGATAGAGAGAGTCAGACACGACAGGTAAGGGGAGAGAAGAGCGAGCGGGGGAGAGAGAGAGAGAGAGAGAGAGAGAGAGAGGAGTGTGGAGGGAGGAGAGCGATAAGGAAGTGAAGGGCGGAGGGAGGGAGGGAGAAGAATAATGGCGGGCCCCGTTTCACAGTATATCTTGGTAACAATCCTCATAATCTTACAATCTGGAGAAGTCTGAGGGATCAAAGTATTTATTCAAAAGCTCTGCACTCCTCGATGAAATGAATCAAGGCCTTCAGTGTGTGTGTGTGTGTGTGTGTGTGTGTGTGTGTGTGTGTCTGCATGTGTGCCTGCCTTCCCCACTATTTTTCCTTCCCTTTTCTCTGCCCTCCATCCTCCTCCTCCTCCTCCACCCCTCTACCCCCCCCCCCCCCTCCTTGCCGGACCGCCCCGTCGCCGTAGCAACAGCGTCAACAACAAAACGGACCGACTTTTTGTCTTTTTTTGCCGAGCGTCCCGTTACTTCCCTTCCATATTGCGCTCTAGCTCCTCGGGTCGACGCGTTTCCGGAGGGCTCTCCCCGTCCTTTATGCTCCGTGCTATCGCTTCTTTTCACCTCTCCCCTCGCACCCAACCCTTTTCTCCGCCCGCCCCGGCCTGTCGTCCTGCCCCACTCGGTCTTTTTAACCCTCGTACGACCCCCCCCCCCCCCCCGCGCTCGCCCCCCTGGAACCCCGTCTCTCCGAGTCCTCCGTCTGCCTGTCTTCCGCCTCCTCTCCTCTCCTCTTCAGTCCCCCTCTCCACCCCTCTTTTCTGCCCCGCAACGGGAGGACTCGGAGGTGTGCAATTCTCCACAATTTATTCCGAATCATCACCCCATCTACCGTCTGCACATCTCTATTTATAGCCGCCTGTACTCATTGTATTTGTGCAAGTGTATTAAGTGTGCTTTGTCATTCTTTTGTGTCCACCGTGTGTGTATATATATATATATATATATATATACCCTTTGTTTTGTGGGTATATACTGTATTTAATTAGGTACATTATTGCACGCTGAATAATGTGCCTATATGGTCTGTGTGTCACTTTAAGTGATAGTATATTGTGCTTGTATGTGTATCCGTCTATGTTTTGTGTGTGTGTGTGTGTGTGTGTGTGTGTGTGTGTGTGTGTGTGTCTGTGCGTGCGTGCCCATGTGTTCCTGCCCAATTAGCCACTGACCCAATTTCCCGCGTGCTCCCAGAGTCCTCCTGCGGTCGTAACGGATTCACTCCGTCACCATATCCAATCTCCCTCGTCCGTCTTAAAGTGCTCAGTTTAATTCACAGGCGCCGTTCTTCTCACCGAGGTCGCCTCAATCGATATCTGTGATCGAGGCCGGGGCTCTCGTATGAAAAAAAAAAAAAAAAAAAAAATCCCCGGAGACAAAAAGCCCAAAAAAGAGAGAAGGGCCGCGTCGGCGCTCAAATGCCGTTAAATAATGCTTCATTGAGACGCCCCGAGGGGTCACGGGGTCACAGGGTCGCACAAATCCACTCGCCACCCTTCACACCCAAAGACACTACATTTTTGTCCAGTTACCGCACAGCAACTCGTGGGAAGTTTGAAGCTCTGTCCGTTACGATGGGTTACTTCCAAACCCGCGCTATTATTCAAAACATTTTTGAATCAACGCAGCTCCGAGAGAAAGGGATGAAAATGTTATTGACGCGTTGAAAAAAAAAAAGGACGGCCGTGCCAAAGGGTGAAATGGCTTTAACTCAACGTCCTTCAAAGCTGCTTTGGAATACCGATGAAAATAAATCGACCATTCATCTCCATGTTTTTTCTTGTTTCCATATCCGACCCCATATACTGTATGTGTGTTTATGTGTGTGTGTGT
>NC_137208.1:11375017-11395017 GCF_960531495.2 Zeus faber | reverse complement strand
TTCTACGTCTTTCGCGGAGGGTGCAGCGGAAGGAATGGGGGCAGGCGAGAGCCAAATCCACGCGGAGAGGGGCTCGGGCGGCGCCTCCACCCTGCGACCGCTCTCCGACCGCTCTGCTGTTCTGTCGCCAGAGGACGGACGGACGGACGGACGGACGTTCCCTCCCATCAAACGCGCCCTCCACCGGGGCGAGGCTCCTGCGGGAGGTGGTGGAGGAGTCAAGGACCAGAGGATTGTCGGGGAGGGAGGCGCGCCTTACTGTCCGCAGCTCTCCAGGGTTGGAGCCCTCAGGGACGGACGCGACCTCCCTCTCCCGCCGGGACTCGGGGGGGATGAGGCTCCCTCTCCATCTCCCGGTCAAGGCCTGGCCGATGGAGCGTGGTCAGAACCGCTTCAACGCAGCTCGGGGAGACGGTTCCCTCAGCACCACCGGGTACTTTCTTCACCGGTTGCAAAGTGATTTGGCTTTAATAATGATATCGAGACCAGGAGGAGGAGTCGCTCTTTCCAGGACTGGCCTGGCGCCCAAGGCCTGCTCCAGCCTTTCCAGCACGGCCTTGGCCACGTAGCAGCACAATAGATAATTCTGAAAAATCGTAATTAAATGTGTCGTTTTTATCATGAACAATTCCATGAAAACATTCTAAGTATTCTCTAAGAAATATCTGATTATAGCCATTTTCACGGTAATAGAGCGACACTTCATTCCAATTTTTGATAATAGGCTTATTTTCCCGTGAATACCTTTCCGACAAATATACTTCTCAAACTCTGATTATCCCTGAAACAACTTTTTTTTTTAAATTATAATCACACTTCAGTCAACTAGAAAGCTATTCAGGCCGTTTCCTGGTCTAGTGAGGTTGCCCCTTTTTTTTTTTCTCGACAGACCAGGTTGGTGTGTATAGGCTCCCCGCCTTCCAAAACTTGAGGAGCCGGCGGGTTGGTGCGCGCCAAACGAGGTGCCGCACAAAAGCACAAAGAGAGATCAACTTGGCTCGAGGTGTTTGCTGTTGGTAACCGAGTAATCGCTCACAGCGTCACAGGCGAAGCCTTGTGCGTTTCCTGCCGGCGCCGCCTCACGCCAGGCAACGCTCTGTGCCACCGCCGGCGCCTGTGGAAATAGGCCGCGGCCATTGGTGGGGTTAGCAGGGGGTCCAAAGAAAGCATGAAAAGACAGGAAAGAAAGAAGGGAGTGGATGGAATGGGCAGAGAGCAATTCAGGGGGAGAGAGAGAGAGAGAGAGAGAGAGAGAGAGAGAGAGGAAGAGTGCAACGCTGCCGTGTGGCTTATCCAGACGACTCCAACCTCGCGGTCAGCGCCTCCATTTGTCCATTCACACACACACACACACACACACACACACACACACACACAATTGAAGGCCGTCGTTCCTTAACACCGTCTGCCAACGCTCCCAACTTCCTTCCTGTTTTCCCGTGTGTTGTGCGTGTGTGTGCGTGTGTGTTTTTGTGTGCAGAGAAAAGGAACTTTGTGCCTGCATTTTCTTTTGTTTCTGCGTATGCATGTGTGTGTGTGTGATGTGTTTGTGGGTACGTGTGTATGCAGGTTTGTGTGCTTTCGCCTCGCGCGTGAGTGTATACGCTTGAGTCTTTGTGCGTATCTGTGTGTGTTTGTGCGTGCGTTTGCGTGGGCGGGTGGGTATGTTGGCCGGCCGTCAGTGTGGCTGCCTGGACACGGGACATCGCTCCTACGCACATCACACCACCGTGGAAACACACGTGCACGCGCGCGCGCGCGCGCGCGCACACACACACACACACACAGATTCACACTGTGACTATTGTTCCGAGCCTCCTGCCTTACTCTGGCAATGACGTCAATCAACGCCTTTGTTCAGCCACCATTAAGTCATGGAGCGTTCCCCCTGAAAGCAACCACCACCCAGCTTGGCGGATAAATCTGCCTTTCTGTACATTCCAGCCGCGCATTCAAAGATGGAAGACCCGAACTGGAATTCAGGACGGGGAGTTTTTTTTTTTTTTTTTTGAACACAACGTGCGAGATTGATTTCTCGGCGACCTTTGTGGCATCTTCTGATTTGTTCCAGATAAAGGGATGCACGGGCAGGGGTTTTTTTTTTGTTTTTTTTTCTCTCTTTCCCCAGCAGCTCATATTCAGTCCCCACATGAATCACGTAACGATAATGGAACCGATAACTAACTTTTAATCTCCTTTCGGGGCGGCGGCCGATTAATCCTCGCCGCAACTCTTTGCTCCTTCCCCCGTAATAACTACGAGCGAAACGGACATCGGTCATCTGACTGAGCGGCGGGAGAACAGTTGAACGAAACCATGACTCTCGGGTAGAATAACTCGGGACGACATTTTCATGTGTCATCGGCATCGACATAACCGAACGAGATAATCAGTCGATGCACCGGCAGCTGGTTTACAAGGGCGTAAATCAAACCGATGAACGCAATGTCAACTATTATCACAGCAGTGAAAGGATTCTGGATCCAGTCCGGTGTCTTTCTGACTTTTTGTTCAATTAACCGCGGTTGCTAATTGTTCGCCCCGATTCATCCAGGAGCATTGGAAATGCTGGAACGGCACAAACGACGGCACATGAATAGATGGCACGAAATACATTTTTCTCAAGTTCTCATTCCGTGTATCGAGCGGGCGAAAGACCACGACACAGTGCCAGCGTGGGATTTAGGTCCGGCTCGTTTATTTCACCTTGCCACGATGGAGAGCGGTTTCCAGGAGTTATTTTGAACCACTTTTCGACGTTCAGCTGTCGAACATGAGGAAATAATTGACTGGAATCCGGATGGACAAACTGAATTGAGACACTTTGCGACGTGGCCGGGTACCGTCAGATCTTCCAAGGAGCCGCTCCGCACGACCCCCGTTCACCCCTTCCGAGCGAAGTGAGGTTGGCATCCAGGCCTGGTCCGAAAGGTCGACAGCGTGCGTTTCCCACTCATTTTGTGTGGGTGTCATGTCGGTGGATGTGTGCGTGGGATGCGAACTACGGAGCAGCAGTCTAATTATAAGGCAAACATCTGGTCGCATTATCTCCGAAGTGCTGCTGAGGCCTTGGCGCGCCGTCAGCCTTTCACAAGTGGACTCTTTAAACGTGTCATGGTTTCATGCTTTGTGAACTGTGCTTTTGTCAAATCGTGCGGCCGTCATCCGTATGAATTTTAACCGCCTTCTCTCGTTGACATCAATACATCAGTGAAGAGGGCGAGGGAGCAAGGAGGCCCATCGGATCGTACTTTCCTACGGCTCACACAAGCCGGTGATTTATCCATCCAAAACCGAAACCAACTCAGTTGATTTTTCTAAACCACTTTTGTGTGAATAGAAACGACCGTTCTACCCGTACTTTGCATTTGACATTCTTTGACTTTACACTCTATTGAATCCATGAAATTAACGTGGTTTTGTACATTTTGGTTTCCATTCATTCGAAAAAAAATAAAAAATAAAAAAAAATAAAAAAGTACTGGAAACTAAAAAAAAAAGTTTTGGAAAAATGTGTAATGTGAATACATTGGAGGTGGAGGAGATGCGGACAGGGATAGATTATCAGGTTACATTAATGATGACAGATCGCTGCGGAGACACAGCAGAACTGTGCACTGTGAATCTTTCTATCACACACACACACACACACATACGCACGCCCACAAGCACGTGCATGCGCGAACACGCGCTTACACAAAAGGCTGCACCGGACTTCAGCTGGATGCTGAAGTAACTTAACAGTGAGAAATGAGTCTGGTCTAGAAATTTGTTAGAGACACTGATGCATGCAGCCGCGAGAAGTAAACACATTTATATAGAAGTGTACACAAACACAGGAAGCAGACTTATCTCTTATTTTAATTTGTTCAACCCCTGCTGTACAAAAAAAAACCCAAAAAACACCTTTATTTCCAAGAAAGTTCTTCTTTATTTCTTAAACAGTTTGATTACTTTTTAACTATATTTATTGTGCTCACTGTGATCACCTTTTGGGTTAGTTTATTGGACAGGGATGGTGCATACATTAATAAACATTACAGTTAATATGCCAAAGTTTATCATTGTTTATTTATTTATTTATTTATTGTAATCACTTTTACTCGGCCCTCGCCTTTAATTATGTGCAAAGTATGTGAAATATTTCAAGTAAAATATTATTTTACTATCATTAGTCATTATTTATTTTGTCATTGCATTTATTCATTATTTCACATTATTAATAATAATAATAATTATTATTATTATTACTAATATTATTACTAATATTATGATGTGTTTCATGGAGTCGGAAAGAACTGGAAAACTAGGACCTGGAAAAGTATAAATAATCTCAGAAAGTCGTCACTGCTCCATTACGTCACTCCGTCACTCCGTCACTCCGTCACTCCGTCATTGTTGCCCTACGCGGCATCAAACGGTCACGCTTCCATCACTACGTCATCATTGCCGACACGGCACCAAAAGGTCACCTGTCCGTCGCTGGGAGTGCAGCTCTATTCCCTCTGACAACACGGTGAAATACAAGTGTTGATGTAGAGAGTGGGCGGGTGGAACAAGCCCGGAGCAGATGGACAGCATGTCATGACGAGGGCTCCTCTCTTGTGTGTGGGGGCAGCTATATTTATTATTGTTATTATTATTATTATTATTATTATTATTATTATTATTGGCAGTAGTATTTTTATATTTTATTTGTTATTATTTTTATATATCATTAAAACAAACCTGTACTTCACCTTACATATGCAATTTTTAGATGTAGAGAGAGAGAGGCTACTGTAAACCATAATTCTCAGTTTGATGGCAACATCGATCAGGCTGCACAGGGACAAAATGTATTACAGTGTGGAGGCATTTTGTTCGGGGAGCGTTTTTGAAATTCTTGTTTTGTCGCCGTGTCATTTTATCTCATCGCCGAGGAGGCAATGCCTTCGAGCTCACATCGCTGCCTTACACGTCCACTAAAATGTACCCGGTCGCTCCTGCTCCATAACGACAAAACTGGACAGCAGCACGCAGACAGAATGGAATGGAGGGGGCTCTGCTCACACAAAAACACACACACACACACACGCACACACACACACACACACGCACACACACACACACGCGCACACACACACATTTCCGTCCATCACAGAGACGCATTTGTTTGGATGTGTGTGTGTGTGTGTGTACTGTAAGTGTTTGTACTGAAAGACTAACTGTGGAAGAAAACGAACGACGTCAGTGTTGAAGGCTGGGGCAACATGTGTGTGTGTGTGTGTATTATTATTTTTATTATTAGGAGTCCGCATTTTAATCTTCTTTGCATTTTTCGCACTAAAAGTATCTGGAACACGGCAACCACAGTACCCACAGACATGGTTGAGGTCTCGTTAGAACCGGGCCATTTAAATGTCTTCTGGTTTGAATTTGATCAATATAAAAATGTATTCTATCTAAATATTAATATTAGCTTGGCCTTTGTATTCCTTTTGGAACATAGGCCATTGATGAATCGCCTCCACCCTCGTCTCTCTTGGGCCATCTTCTCCAGCTGTTGCCACGTCAACCCCGCCTTCTTGAACTCTTGCTCTGTGCTTCTTCCACAGGTGTTCTTGGGACGACCTCTCCCCCGTTTGCCCTGTGGGTTCCATGTCAGTGCCTGTTTGGTTACTGCTGTTTTGTCTCTTCTCCGTGTGTGACCAATCCAGACCCACTTTCTCCTTTTCATCTGTACTTCTATTGGTTCCTGGTTGGTGCGTTCCCACAGGTTGATGTTGTTAATTGTGTTTGGCCAGAAGATCCCAAGGATGCGTCTTAGGCAGTGGTTCATGAATGTCTGCAGCTTGCTTATGATGCTAGTGGTGTTCTTCCATGTTTCGGATCCGTACCGCAGTACGGATTTGACGTTGGGGTTGAAGATTTTGAGCTTGGTCTTGAGAGAGATGTTGTTTGCTTTCCATATCTTGATTAGGATGTTGAATGCTGCTCCAGCTTCTCCAATTCTCGACTTTACGTCTTCCTCTGACCCTCCGTCCACAGCTATCACACTTCCCAGGTTGGTAAATTTGTTGACCTCTTCGAGAGAGTGGCCCTCGAGTGTTATGGAATTCATGCTTTTGTTGTTAATCCACATGATTTTGGTTTTTGGCCCATTGATTTTGAGTCCAAGCGCCGCTGCGGTCGTTTCCAGCCGTGTTGTCTTGCCCTGCGTCTGTTGGTGTGTATGTGAGAGCAGTGCGATGTCATCCGCAAAGTCGAGACCGTCAAGGTGTTCTGTCAGACTCCACTGGATTCCATTATTTTTAATGCTGGTTGTTTGTTTCATGATCCCGTCGATACATAGGAGGAAGAGGAACGGAGAGAGGAGGCAGCCCTGTCTCACACCAGTGAGCACTCTGATCTGTTCATGTGCAGATGCCTGGTGGAGCACTTAACATTGCATACCCTGGTTTACATATTTCGGAGGGATACCATAGTGAGCCACGAGCTTCCACAGCAACACCCGGTCTACGCTGTCAAATGCCTTTTCAAAGTCAATGAAATTGACATATAAAGGGGTGTTCAATACTATGGACTGCTTGATGATGATCCTGCGGGTGGCAATTTGGTCACTGCACGATCTCCCGTCCTGGAAACCAGCCTGGTTCTCTCTCAGTCTTTCATCAGCCCCCTTCCGCAGCCTCTCCAAGATAATGCGATTAAACACTGCTAACAACGCTGTTGTTAGCAGCATGATCCCTCTGTAGTTGTTACACTCCCTGAGGTCTCCTTTTTGGGTACAATTGCAATGAGGCCGTCCTTCCAGTCCATTGGCATGATCTCTTCCTCTCATATTTGTTTGATCAGCTGGTGAGGCATGGTAGTTGAGGTTTCAAGAGCAGCTTGTAAGGCCTCTGCAGAGATCTCGCCTGGCCCTTCCTCCTTGCCACGGCGCAATCGCTTTATTGCCTTCTTCACTTCAGATCTTGTTGGGGGATCGCAGCTTACCTCCAGCATCTGAGCAGCTGGTGGGATCTCTACCGTCTGGGCAGGGTGCTCTCTGTTGAGCAGTTCCCTGAAGTGCTCCGTCCGTCTTTTCTGCTGTTCTTCCTTGATGGTCAAGAGTTGCCCCTGCTTGTTGCGGATCTGTGTATTTGTCCGCCTAAACTTGCCTGCTAGTTTCTTTGTGGTCAGGTAGAGATCCTTTTTGTGTGTGTTTTTTTTACCCTCCTCTCTTCCATTTTTTCAGGTTCTCTGTTGACAACCACAGGGGTTGTTGCAGCATTTCAGCTTCAGTTGTATTTTAGCTGTCAGTAGGTGGTGGTCTGATCTGGCGTCTGCTCCCCTCTTCACTCGAACAGCGTCTGAACTTCCTGTTTATGCATATGTGGCCGATCTGGTTTTCAATAGTGTGGTCAGGTGATACCCAAGTGGCTTTGTGGGTGGGTTTATGGGGAAAGACTGTTCCTCCTATGACCAGGTTGTTGTCTGCACAGACATCAGCAAAGATCTCTCCGTTCTCGTTCATGGTGCCAATTCCTTGCTTTCCCATTACCAGATGGTATCCACTGTTGTCCATTCACACCTTTGCATTCATGTCTCCCATGAGTACAATGATGTCTCTTGCTGGTCTGGTCTGGAGTATCTGTTGCAGTTGATTGTAGAAGCTGTCCTTTGATTCCTCATCAGCATTGTTGGTGGGTGCATAGCATTGTATGACTTGAAGCTTGATTCTTTTCTGTGTGGTTTGGAATCGCGCAGTGATGATTCTGGAGTTGATTGGCTCCCAACTGGTGAGGGACCTCTGTGCTTCTTTGGAGAGCATAAATGGTGCTCCCTCTGTGTGCGGTACCTTATCGTCCCGATGTCCAGAGTATAATATGGACTCACCGGTTGCCAGTCTGACTTCTCCTGTCTGTATCCATCTGGTTTCACACAGACCGAGGACAGAGATCTTGTACCTCCTCATCTCTTCTGCAATGACGTTTTCCCTGCTTGGTACATGGTCCTGATGTTCCAGGTTGCGATGTTAATAGGTTGCCTAGAGGATAGAAGATTCCGCCGCACCCTCTCCATATGGTTTTCACTATGCGCCTTCATATTCTCTTCGGCATGTCTGCCTGAAGAGTCTTCTTCTCCTAGGCTTCTGGGTTTTTTATTCATCATCAATGTTTCTGTAATCGTTTATATCCACGCTACGGGGGATTGGCCCATGCGCTTCACCAGAGCCCTGTTGGTCAGCATTACCTGTTTCCACCTCTCACAACGAGGACGTAGGGATGGGCTTTGAGAGGTAAAATATAAATATAGATATATCATATTTGGAGCAAAAATTTAAGATAGACTGTCGTAATTTTACCCAAGTAGAACACCGTTGAGGCGATTTGATTCGTTTCAGGAGCGGCCCGCTTTGTGACCACATCATCAGAGGTTATTTAAGTCCAAGCTTCGTCTCTCGGAGCCCATTTGCATCCAGCCACCTGCGACACGTAGACATACAACTTGAGCCGATGCTGCATTCAGGGGAAACTCAGAAAACTGTAACTCTTGCTGTGTTTCACAAAGCGCATAAAACTAAAGCTGTCTGCAGCTATATTTACAATTATTATCAGGTGTCCAGTCTGTTATCGCTCTGGTGGTCTCTCGGAGCTCACTCGCCTCCAGCCACTTGAGAGAACGACATCTATACAGGCAACTTGAGCCGATGCTGTATTTATAGGAAACCGGGAAAACTGTGACTCATGCTTACGCTTTGCAAAACCCGGAAAACTATAAACAGTCACAGATGTCGCTTCGCAGCGTAGGAAGTTCTAAGAACCTTTGCAGGAAGCGGCCCTTTCTTTTCTATCCGCATAGCATGATCCAGGAACGAGCGTAATCGCTACACCGTGATCAAGAATTCTTGAGGGATATTTAAACTGAACGATAGAAGAGGACCATTCAGAAACATTAGTGCGCTTGATTGGTCCAGACGAAAGTCCAGGTGATTGGTAGAACACATGAGCATGAGAAATATTCATGTTAAAAAAACACGCGAAAAGGTACATAGCTTATTTGAAGTAAACATGTCTTAATTTATACGCAATTTATTTCAAAAACATAAAATATCGAGGAACTTAAAGACAGATCAGGCCATTACGGAAACTAAGAAAAAATTGTACCAATTGTAACACGACTCACCTGGACCATGTGTATTGCTGCCTGAATTATTAGGATTATTTAATTAGTCGTAGTATTTTTGTTTACAGGATTTATATGAAAGTGTGTTGTGGGTCATGTGCGTGTTTGTGAGCGGCTGTGCTGTCTGTATGCTTGCTTATTTGTGTAGCTTTGCTCTTGTTCTGTTTGTTTGTGTGTGTGTGTGTGTGTGTGTGTGTGTGTGCATGCAGATGCATGGTTCACTGGTTCACATGGTTCACTGTCTGCACTCACCGCTCTCTCCATGACAACAGTGACTCAGATCTCTACCCACGGCCTGTAGGGACACACATACACACACACACACGCACACATGCACGCACGCACACACACACACACACACACACACACAGACACACACACACACACACACACACACACACACACACACACACACACACACGGAACAACAGTGCTTGTGGAAATGTCAGTCCTTTATGTGCATATTGTTGGAGGTTGAATAACCAAATAACCTTGAATTCGGACAATTTGGATGATGGATATTCTACAGTAGTTGTGTGTCTCTAACCCCACCGTACCGTGTCCAAACAAGAGATGGTGCATCTGAAAAACGTGTGGTTTATCTCACATGGTATGTGGTGCAGTTCAGTTTTATTTGGACCGTTTATTACCCCAAATTTCATTTCAGATTTGATTTTACATACATCCCCGTGGTGTGTGGGGGTGGCGTGGTTGGAGCAGCCACACCGCTCCTGGATGTAGATAATAAGGGATCCGGGTTCAGGTGTGGCTGCTCCAACCACACCCACCTCACACCACAATGTGTTAATTGCTTAATCGTAGGGTATTAATTATCTGGTGTTATTTATGGACACATTTACATTACTATTTAATTCAAGCAAAGGCCTGATACAAAGATAATGAGTTAATTTAGCACTCATTAACCCACTGCTTTCAACGGCAGTGATGCAAGTTAGATCAGCGATTTTTCTTTGGGATGAAATCCAATACATACAGCGGGTGATTAATTCTAACGCCCGACTCATTAATGTTCTGTCTGTTCTAAGGTTTCATTGAATTGCTTGATTATCCTCAGAAGTAATCAATAGTCAATGTTGGTATAGAAAGATACAGTGTAATTAAATGGATGGATGGTAGATAGATAGATAGATAGATAGATAGACAGATAGATAGATAGATAGATAGATAGATAGATAGATAGATAGATAGATAGATAGATAGATAGATAGATATATAGACCTGTTAACCAGTTAACCTGTTAAGCGGTTAACTGGTTAGTCCAGTTAGCTGACAGTACAACAGGCCTTGTGCTTCTTCTGGACATTTCTGGTACCCGGTCCTGTCGGCTTTGTGTTGCCCACATCCTTCCGTCGCACGCTGCCATTGGCTGAAAGGCCTTCTGGTGTATCCCTGGCCGTCAACCCCAGCGCCACTCTTTCCCTCCATCATCATCAATGATGACAAGCTCTGCCTTGATGGAACCCTCACACTCCTGGCTGCACCCACTTTCGTCCTGCGCGGTCTGCAAGCCCACGCGAAAGACTCTCCTGAGAGTAACTACAAATGCAACTGAAGACAAACACACCCACACACGCGAACACACAAACACACCAACACACACACACACACACACACACACACACACACACACACACACACACACACACACACACACACACACGAACACACACACACACACACACACACACACACACACACACACACACACACACACACACACACACACACACACACACACACACAGAGTCAAACTGTGTTCATTTTTTACAAGGTGCAGACAACTTGACCTAGTATTGCTGGGCGCTGTGTGTGGTAGGACTAGTAATGCCAGTGTGTGTGTTTGGGTGTGTGTGTGTGTGTGTGTGTTTGTGTTTGTGTGTGTGTTTGTGTGTGTGTTTGTGTGTGTGTTTGTGTGTGTGTTTGTGTGTATGTGTGTGGTTCTTAAAAATGTCTTCGACTGAGGAAATAAGAAAGTCATTCTTTGATCCATACTGGATTAATCAGTGGGAGGTATGAGTGAGCGATTAGACCTGACTGTGTGTGTGTGTGTGTGTGTGTGTGTGTGTGTGTGTGTGTGTGTGTGTGTGTGTGTGTGTGAGAGAGAGATTGTGTGTGCGTTCTGGGTTACATGCTGATAGATTGGTGGTAAGGTATTAGTGATGGTGTGTGTGGGCTTTTTCAAGGTGTGTGTGTGTATGTGTGTGTGTGTGTGTGTGTGTGTGTGTGTCAACATGAGTCAGCATTTTTTGGCGATTGACTGCTTTTGAATGATATAAAATGTTGTATATGGAACAGAGTTCTTTTGGAGAAGCATTATTATAGACCAGATCGACCATGGTGGTTGAAATGTTGCTGTTGAAGGTCATGGTCACACCAATTCGGTGTGTGTACCCCACGAGTGAACGATGGAGCTAATGAAATGAATGAATGGCGATGAAAGGGGGAAAAGATAAAGAAAGTTGAAGACGAAGAGGTAAAGAGATCAGAGATCAGAGGAGGTGCGTCGGAGAAGACTTGAAAACGGCTTAAAAGGAGAGGGAGATAGAGGGAGGGAGGGGAAAAACAAAGATGTAGGGAGACGCGGAAAGTCGGGAAGAGGGAGATTACGGATCGAAAGTTAAGAGAGGGAAGCAGAATCAACACAAATGTGGTCATTAGCCTGTATCCAAATCAATGTGGCAATCCATGAGATCGTCTGCGATGGGTGGATAACACGTCAAGTCCCAGAATTCCATTTGTTTATTTATTATTTTAAACATCCTGGTTTACCTTCGTCTTCGCAGTAAGACGGCCATTTTCTTTTCTCCAAATTAAGCCCTTTACTTATCGCCCGGTCCCTGCGTTCTTGCCGGGAAAGGCAGACCCTGACAACCAACAAAGGAAGCAGCATATAGACGAGCACATGCGGAACACAAATACATTGAATGGCTGTTCCTTATAAAATGCCAGCTTAAAAAAAAAAAAAAAGAATAAAATATGAGATAAAAAAGAAAAGGGAGAAAGGGGAAGACGGAGACAATGATCGGGAGGGTGAAGAGAGGGAAAATTAGAGAGATATAACCTCCTCCTGTCACAACGGCTCAGAATCACCCACATCTAAGGAGCGGGAAAGGAAATAAAATCTCTCCCAAACGAAAATAGCTATTCATCACGGAGGGGTCACGAAACCGAGGATAATATATAAATATTTCACTTAAAAATCAGCCGTGAGTTATTTTTGCTCCGATGGCAGAGAGAGAGAGAGAGAGAGAGAGAGAGAGAGAGAGAGGGAGCGAAAAACAACTATCTCTTTCAACCTTTTCATTATTTTTATTTCCACCTCATAAAGTAGGCGAGGCGTCACTGATCGGTTGGTGCGTCTCAAATAAATGGCAGTATCGTCTGGTCCGGGGAGCCCAATAACCTTTAGTGGAACGCTCCAGCTATCTCTGGCAGGTGTGGGACGGGAAATGTCAAACAAGGAGAGCGTATTTAGGTGAGACGGGGCCTGCGTGGACATGTGGACGGGTGGGGAGACAAGCTTTGTCCGAGGCGCTGACATATTGGCAGAGAGAATGTGGCAGAATGGGCTGACATTTATGCACGGGGATGTGTCTCCTGGATGTGTGTGTGTGTGCGTGCGTGCATGCGTGCGCGCGTCTGTACTGCGGCCGTCTTGCCTCCCTCTACTGTACCGACCTTCGTCTCTTGCAGACGACGCCGTCCTCAAACCTGCAGAGGAGTCGCATGAGTGTCATTTGCCGCTAATGTTTGCGGCGCCGGCGCGGGAGGTTGAACGTGGGCGGAAGAACGATTTGCGGTGGGGGGGGGGGGGATGAAAACTCTGTGCGCTGCAATGTTTCAAACATTTCAGATGTCGTGCTACAGCTGCCCTTTAGGTTTCACCAACTGTGAAATATCCTTGTTGGGACATTAAAGACAGCTTGGAATCTGTCATGGGTCCGTGTGCAGCCTCGCCAAACTGTGCAGGGTTTTGCGATACACCGACCTAACCAGTCCAGATAATGGGATTTTATGTGGCTTAACTTGTTTATATTTCACACTCTTATAGCCATAAAGGTCATCGTTTTTTTAATAAAGCTCCAGGCAGAAATAAATTCTTCTACATTCTTTCTTCTATAAGTTTCTCAGCCAGACGTTTTATTTTATTTTATTTTATTTATTGAAAAATAAAAAATCTGGTTTCTCAGCCACGGCATGCCCAGCTGAGCCACGAAATGGCTTTGTTGTGATGAATAGCAGTTCATAAATAAATAATTGTAATTTTTTTTTTAAATCTTCTAACAGTTTTTTAAATGTGTTCATTCAATGGCGCCGGATGTTTTTTTTGTGTTGCACATTTCATACACAAGGCCAAGGCTGTATTAGTACCCACAGGGGCCCCTGGGCACTGAAGCTCATAGCACCCCCCTTTTTTTTTCCATTCAACAAGGAAACGGAGTAAAATAAAATTCATCAAGACAGTGTTTTCTTTTCTTTTATGTGGATGAATGGGGCACGGGGACGCACACATCACGGGTGAAAGAAAATGGCTAAATGGCCCCTATCGAGACGCCCCGATTGCTGCCCGCCACGCCCATCCCACACCGCCACGCCAACATGTATCTCATTCTGATTGGTCAAGATCAAGAGAATGGCTCAAGCTCTTTGTTATATTTCTGTGGAGCCCAACATAAAAATAAAAACTAAAAAATAAAAAATAAAAAAAAACAATTAACAAATAAAAAAAATTCTCCCATCACGGCGGGCCACTGGGCTCATGCCCATATAGCCCATATGGTAGATCCAGGCTCGTGAAAGGGCCTTCGAGTGCTTTGCATTGCACATACTCTAAAAAGGCATTATATGAGAGCAAATACAGTAAGAGTAAAAACATAGAAAGCGGACACTTGGACACTTAAATATGAACGACAACTTGAACCAGCATCCAAACCCAATTAGAACCCGAATAGGACTGTGACCTACACACTTAGGAATAAAAATCTAAAAGAGGACAAACGTTCAAAGCGCAATTTTAAACTGGCTGGATATAAGGGGTTTTGAGCCTAGATGTTAAAGACGTACGTGTTGGAGCGAGATCTGAGATATTCGGGAAGTTCGCTCCAGCGATGCGTTGCCTAGTAACCAAGCGCTGCTCCTCCCAGATGACCGGAGGGGCCGGAGCGGTTGGTATTTCCGAAAGCCGACTGGCTTTTTCTCGGCCTTTGGCGGCGGCGGCGGCGGCGCTCCGGGTGTTTTAGGACACCTGCCTTTTGGTTAAGTCGATAATCCATCTCAGAGTGCCGCGGCGCAGGCGTTAGCCCAGCGTGGGGTCGATCTTTGGGGAACTATGCTAATCCGGCCGCCTTTTCCCGGTGACCCGAGAATAAAACATGTGATAAAAAATGTATCATTATAAAATAAAAAATAAAATAACAGAGGACACGGCGGTCCCCCTCTTTGGATGCAAATCTCAATTTGATGGAGGTGAACCAACTAAGCGCTTCGGACGAGAGCGGATGGAGCGGGAGGAGGAGGAGTGGGGGAAGACTTGGCCCGAGCGTCCAGCTTCATAAAGCACTTATCCAAATTGACGCCACCGTGCACTGTATATACCGACACAGTATATATAGTGCGCTGCATTGCGCTGGGCTGGCATGGAATCCGCATGGAATTCTGGGAGGTGGACGAAAGCACTAGGGCGACATCCTTTTCCCGCGTCAGCAGTGTGAATATTCCAGACGTAATCATTGGAATTTGAATTGAATTTCCCGGGACTGATTCAGAGGACAAACGAAAAAAACAAAAATAACTGCGCCCCAATAAATGAAAAATATACGATATACCATGTACAAGAATACATAATACACAAGATCAGAATCAGAATTTAAAAAGACATACAGAAGAACTGATAATTTAAAGGGCTATGACGGGGGCGGTATGTCTGCGGATGTAAATATAATTATATGATGAATAAACACGGACACAAAACTGCAATTGTGCTCAAATATTCACAAACCACAAACACATAAACCTCTGCAAGGCTGTAAAAAATGATGATGGCTGTGGATGATCCAAAAAAAAGACCAAAGGAAAGTAATAAAAAATAAAAATACAATAAATCAGCTCATCAAACCTCCTCCGTTCCAACAAGAGAGGAAATGGAGCAGCGCAGCGCGGAGCCACACAGCCGCAAAGTAAGACGTGGCGCGAATGTGACGAGGGGTGATGGAGATTTATTTCTCTACTACACCCTTTTTATTAGAGACAGAGAGGGAGAGAGGAAGATAGGAAATTGAAATAGCGAGAGAGAGAGAGAGAGAGAGAGAGAGAGAGAGTGAGATAGGAAATCGAAATCGAGAGAGAGAGAGAGAGAGAGAGAGAGAGAGTGAGATAGGAAATCGAAATCGAGAGAGAGAGAGAGAGAGAGACAGAAAATCTAAATAGAGAGAGAGAGAGAGAGAGAGATAGAGAGAACAAGAGAGATAGGGAATCTAAATCAAGAGAGAGAGAGACAGGAAATCAAAATTGAGAGAGAGAGAGAGACAGGAAATCAAAATTGAGAGAGAGAGAGAGAGAGAGAGAGAGAGGGAATCTAAATCTAAATCAGAATCAAGTGAGAGAGAGAAAGAGAGAAAGAGAGAGTGAGCGGGAGAGAGAGAAGAAAAGGGGGAAAATGAAATGAGAGCAGGAGCAGAGCAGAGCAGAGGGAGGGCGAGAGGGGAGGGAGAAAGAATGAAAGGAGGGGAAAGGAAGGGGAAAAAAGACAAGGGAGGGAAGTGCCCCCGAAATAATGAGAGAGAAGGTAAAGAGGCAACGTTTGGGGTGGTGTTGCCGAGCTGCCCCGCTGTTCTCCCTCTGACCGGGGGGCAGAGTTACACTTCCTCTCCCTCTCTCTCCCTCTCCCTCTCCCTCTGCCATGCCTTTCATCACACACAAACACACACACACACACACACACACACACACACACACACACACACACACACACACACACACACACACAGTTCCCTGCAAGCTAATGAATGGCTTGGACGGCTCGCTCCAGCCGCAGAATAGTGAAATGCTGTAATACTCCCGGTGCGCACACTGCATTGCCTGACTGGAGTTATTTTTGTAACACCACCTCTCATCACTTCCCGTCTCACCGCCGCACCATCACCTCAACATGGGCGGGGAGTCACACGTACCCACTACTGAAATCATCTTTTGAAGAAAGGGTGCTCTTTCCTGCAGTGTGCTATATTAAGCGCCCCCACCACCCGGCCGCTATATTGGGCCGACAAGCTGCTCCCTGAACTGATGTTATGTCATATTCTACATGTGTTTTATTTCTGTGGTGTGGGGATGGTGTGGTTTGAGCAGCCACACCTGTCTTGGGTCGAGGTAATTGGCGGCCCAGGATCAGAGTGGCTGCGTACCTGTTGCTCGTGGGTTGGTCTAACAAGCAGCAGGTAAAACCCCCATCCCCACACCCACTCAGGAGAGGATCCCTCGTCATGACACGTGTCCACCTGCTCCTGGGCTTATTCCACCCAGCCCATTGACCCAGCATCATTGATTTTATTTTATTTTTTTTCAGATGTGTAAGAAAGATTCGATAAAAACAAGAAAAAACCATAAAGAAATCAACAAACAAGAAATAATATTCAATAAAAAAATGTATATAATAACGTAAAATCAAATTTTATTTCCTGCCTTTCCTACCCAACTTGAGAATGTCAAGATGAACACCCTGTGGAGTAAAAGAGAGGTTCCCGCAGGGCGGGAAAGGTGTGTCACAAGGGCCGCCGTTTTGCAAACCTAAGACGGCGCCGAACAGGAGGCGTTTCGCCATGGCAACCGTGCAGCGGAGCACTTTCACAGGATCGATGGGACGCTGTGTTTTTTGCTCCCGCCAGCTGTCGCACCGCTGTGGCCAGACCGCGGCAATCTCCCCTCTATGCATGCCTCCGGCCCGGTCGAGAGGCAATGCGGTGAGTCCCCTCATCAGCTGCTACACACCACCCCACCCTCTCCCCTGCCAACCCCCCACCCTCCACCAATCACCAAAACCTCCCCCTCCACCTCCACCCCTCCCGGTCTGCCACAGCGAACCGTCATGCAGTCGCACCTCGGCTGCAGGAGGGGCCTCCTTTCCTCCCCTCCCATCCCCCTTGTTTTTGTCTCCGGCACCGCGTGTTTCGCCAAATCGAGGTTGTGAATCTTCGCTTTTGTCCTTGCGCTCACGGGAACGTGGACGTCAATAACGGACGGCATCAGCGACCCCAGGAAGTGTCGCGGGGCCGCGGATGAAACCGAATGACTTCCTTCTCCGGTGGTCCGGCGGGTCGATGAATCGAATTTTCAACCTCCGTGGGTGGATCACGCCTCGGGTGTTATTCTGCTTGTTTTTTTCGCGACCATTGCCTTATTTCGCAGAAATCGACCGGCCTATCTAGCTTTAGCCGTGTTCATAGCCTGTTATTTGTGATTTGGCTATTTATGCGATGCCATGAGTCCTCAGCTACAAAGGAGGAGGAGTGGTAGGTGGCTTAAAATTAACACTAAATAATGAGGCTGGAATAAGAGAGGAGGCGGCGTCAGAATGCATGGCAGCACCGTGATAGAATGTTAAAAGAAAAACAAAAGTCGAGGAAAATAGAAGTGCAGTCCAGTATGACAGCTCAGACAGCTTATTTTCTCATGACGCCCCTGAAGGCTCGCTGTCTGTAAGTGATTGGATGTTTGTTTTCTTTCAGCCGGTCTCTTTTTTCCTTCCATAGAGGATATTTTATATTCTGTTTTTCAACACAGGCCTTATTAAAACATTGGTTCCGGCAGTGAGCTGGGAGGGGTGGGGCAGGAGGGACGGGTGCCCTCGGGCGGCCAGTAGGAGGGCGGCCCTTTTGTCTGTTCTTGATGCTATTCCTGGTGGTTTTTCACAAATTTTTCCATTTCAATGATGACGATGAATCCAAAAATAGAATAAATGAGCATGTAATGATTTATGCAAAAAATATATGAATTAAAAATAGTTGGTGCACAAATTGCCCCATCCGAAATAACCCACAATGCAGGCTCAAAAGCAACACACCTTCTTACAAAAAACCCCTCAACTTTACACATCCCAAAATGTATTTTTGGAGAGTCTTTTCAAATCATACTTCATCACAAGATTCAAATCTGGATTTTACATGGGTTACTCTCAATCAGCTGTTTCAAATCGTTAAGCCCTGCCCACATGCAGACGCCAATAGTGATGTCACGTTTTTTCCCCCTGCCGCCCCCTGCTAAATTGGATATTGTTAGATATTATTATCATTTTTATTATTATAATAATTATAATAATTATAATTTTAACAATAATGTATGTTTTTATTTGAATTGTATTCTATAAATGCTTTTGAATGCTTGTATGCATTTGACTCTCTTGGATATTGTGCAGTGTTATCTGTGCGATGCTGTATGGCAATGTGCTATGTTCATATTCAATAAAGTTTGGTTTAAAAAAATGCTTGTATTGCCATGGAAGGGCAGAAAGCGCTGAAGTCAATGTCATTAATTGTGAGTTTGTTGTCGGGAGCTGTTTCTGTGCCAGCACCAAGTTACCTGTGCAGGAGTTAACGTCTAAATGAAACGCACCCGTAATTCATGTTATTAACTTCGGCATAGGCGTCAAAATGTCGGCAAAATGTGAAAAGGGCCCGTCTTCACGGCTAGACAGCCTCCGCTCAGTCTTCCCTGATGAAAGTGAAGAGAAGCCGACTGGTTAAGGCGGAGGACCCACGGAGGAGTGAAAACAAAACATGTTCGGCAGAAGCGGAAGTGGCAATCGATTCACAAAAGGAGGCGTCCGCACTCACCGGGCAACTTAAGAACACTCTCAGGAGCGCACCAAGGAGGCGCGCTGAACTCTACGAACGATCGCTACTGGGGAACGATGGAAGAGACGAGGAAGCCGTTCCAGTAGGGGACCCTGAAGCTGATGTCGTTTGTGCGTCAGCCTGTTTATTTGTTCTGAAAGACTGTTCAGAATGCCCTGTTCTACAATTCTGCAAGCAACCACGACAATGGTTGGTTGGCAACCCAAGGCAATTTGGTGTGTGTGTGTGTGTGTGTGTGTGTGTGTGTGCGTGTGTGTGTGTGTGACTATCTGCCGAAATGCTGTCTGTGGCCTGTTTGTGAAGTTATACCGCTGTGTCTATCCTTTATGTGCCACATGAACAGCGCTGCTGCTTCTGCTGTGGGGGTTTTTTATTGTGGCGCAGTTGTTCTCAACATGGGGCCCTGGGACCTGCAGGGGTCCTTCAAGTGGTTCCAGCGGGTCGCCACGAAAAATGTTTAATAAACTTCACCGTGATTTCAAGACGTGAGCACCATTGTATAATGTACGATAATGACTCTTTTGAGCTCCTCTTCACTGTTTTCTCCGGGGTTAGCGTATAAACGGTTGAGGAAATTTGGAGCAGTCTTTACGGAGACGAAATCTTATCAAATGGGATCTGTGGCCTAATCAAATTGAGGATTCTCGATGTTATAATTTTTTTTTACTGTAGACCGCCGTGTCTATGCTTTTTTTGAGTATGAGTATTACCAAGTCTATGAATGTCCATTCTTTGGTTGTTATATTTTTGAATGAATCTACGTTTTGTGCCGTGAGCAGGGATGTGTGGTCGCTGTCCAGTGGCAGTGGTGCTGAACAATTCATCAATCAGCCGTGCTGAAAATCCAATGTGTGCTGTGCACAGTTGCAACATGTTTTTTTGTGTCCGACGAACTTGTTAGTTGCTCATGTTTTATTTTACGTACACAGGCTTGTGTGACAAACTGCATGACGAAAGCATCTAATTTGTGGATATCAAGTTTTT
>NC_137208.1:11352517-11370017 GCF_960531495.2 Zeus faber | reverse complement strand
AGTGACTATGTAGTGACTGCGTATGAGTTTGTAGTTAACCTCGTGTCTGGGTTCGAATCCCTCCAGGTGCTCATGACTGTGTAGCTCTGAGGGTTTTGGAATTGGATGTCCACTTTTATTAATGTAGGCGAGGGGCGCGATATGTGGCGAATGGATCGATATTTCTTAAATGAGGAGAGGGAGAGAGGGAGAGGGAGAGAGAGGGAGAGAGAGAGAGCTCACTTTATCAGTTTTATAAATGAGCTTTCAGTGCATGAACTTGTGAACTTTTTTCGTTTCTGTATTGAATCTTCTATCTAGGAATAAGCCATAATGACATTTCACTAATAAGCGTTACATGTATATTGAGCACGGTAGCTATTTTGGAATGTATTGTAGTTTGTCATTTAGCATCTTTATCTATTATTTTCACATTATTGTACATCCATTTTTTGCCCTAAGCAGACTGTGTATTATTTCCTATTTTGACATACTGTATTTCCAGACCTCCTGAACAGTTTTCTCTGGAGCCTGCCAATGAGTTGTGCGTGTGACAAAAATAATCTTTGCTGCCTAAAAGCCAAATCTCCAAAATACTGTCATCTTGGAGGCACACCTTAAAAAAAAATAAATAAATAAATAAAATAGAAATGAAAGATAAAACATGAGCGCTCAGCTCGCTCGAACACGGGAAGCACAATGTAAAAGACCTGGCGGTGACTTGCGTTAAAATACAGTTTAATAAAAAAAATTAAAAAATAAAAAGAGTCCTGAAGAACAGCGATAACGGTAATCATCGACGACGTTTGGATTGTCGCATTTAATCCAAATTCGGCATTTAATTTCGGCAAACGTCCCTGATTGATGGAGCGTCAGCCCCGAGGTGAGGAGGAGGAAAAAAAAAAAAAAGGCCTTTGAAGTGAATCGAAGATCCATCAGCTGTGGTGCTTTGACAAAGTAGAATCTGGAGCCCCGAGATGGAGAGGGAGGTGAAAGAAGAAGAAAAAAAAAAAAGCCAGTGTGCCTTATTGAGGACTAAAAGCTGTGTGTCTGTGTGTGTGTTGTGTGTGTGTGTGTGTGTGTGTGTGTGTGTGTGTGTGTGTGTGTGTGTGTGTGTGTGTGCGCTTTCTGAGTTTGGGGTGAAGGTCTTTTAGCTTTCACACACACACACACACACACACACACACACACACACACACACACACACCGGGAGGACCCAGACGTGGAGATTCTTCCGCGAGCACGTCTGAAGCTCAGCCAAGCATCCAGCACCCCCAGTGACCTAGAAATGAATGACAAGGCCGACAAAAAAACTGCAGAAAGACGTCGCCAACCCCTCCTCCCGCCTGCCGGGCGCTGAATATGGAGCAGCTGCAAACACAGTTTTATTCCTGGAATGTGAGAAACGGCAGGATAAAAACATTTCATTCATTTCATTCTGCTTTTCGCACCTTTTTTGCATTATTTTTTTTTTTTTTCCACATTGAACCAGCGTTTGAACCTCTTTCAAGGAGCAGGCCGTGAAAGTCGCTCAGCGCGAAGGTCAGCCTTTCAACTTTTCAGAAAGTTCGGGCCGGTGCCTTCCACTTCATTTCAATTCAACTGGAAGGTTTTGTCAGAGTGACGGCGGTGGAGAAAGAATGGCATTTACAGTGGACGTCCAAAGCTCCCATCAGAAGAGATAAGATGGCACTTCATTAATCCCCCGGATACATACCACACTATATAGAACCTAAAAATAAGTAATCAACAGCTCAAGAAATATAAAATGGCAATGAAATGAAAATTTTAAATATTCCATAATAAAATAGTCTGTATAGAAAATAGAAATATGACAGAGAAATATATCTAAAAATATATAAGTAAAAATTTTAATACTGTTTATAACTATAACTCTAGGATACAAAATTATGACTTTAAAATAACATTAAAATGTATAAATATAACGATTGGGTGAAATTGTTTTTTGCTCTCCTAATTGCTGCTTCAGATAAATGCTAACACACACACACACACACACACACACACACACACACACACACACACACACACACACACACACACGCAAACACGCGCGTGCACACACGCACACACACACACACACACACACACACACACACACACACACACACACACAGCACGCACACACACACACACACACACACACACACACAGACTGATCTGCAGGTTGCTTAAGCACTCTGTTAATATGCACTTTTGTCGTATACATACAGAGTGTACAAATAAATAAAAAATAAATAAAAATAAAACTTATGAGAGTCTCGCTGCAGCATTGCTCATTTTACTGCGTTTTAATTCCAGACGAAAGAGCCACTGCGGAAGGTTGTAAATAGGAAGAGCGGATGAGGTTTCGACCCAATGAGTCACATCCAGACTGGTGCCGTTTGATACATAAACATGACGTGTGTGTGTGTGTGTGTGTGTGTGTGTGTGTGTGCCATTTGAAACCAGACGTGTCTTCCTGAGCTTGATTTATTTTTTCTTTTCCACACATTTGAGGATAAAGGATTCAGAAAAGAGGTTTTAGTTAAATTTGGGAAGAAAACCCTCCCCACACTTTGCATTGAAAAGCAGTGATATATGTAATGTTATTCAATTCATTGCATTTAAAAAAAAGTATTACTCAACTGACTTCAAGGCAAAACCATCTCTTTGATTGGATGTAAAATACTGAACAGGACACATTAAAAAGCTGCCTGGGGGCCACCGGTCAGGTTGTCGTCCTCTGTGAGGGCCATTTTGAATAACCACATTAGTGAATTGAAAAACATGAAGTAAAATTGCATAGTAGTATTGTGATTTTAAAATGAATTGACGGGCGGGGCCACGTAAAAATTGAGTCACAGGGGGCGAGGTTCTGGACTTTGAATCCATCCAAAAATATATGGAATCATTCTCCTGTCGTACATGCTGTTAAAAGTTCAGGGCCTTACCCAAATATAATCATCTTTCCAAAATAAAAGTCCTCTCCCATATTTTGAGTCAAAAACCTCTGTTCGTTCCCGTCGTTGAAATGGGTGGAGCGTCGACATGGCAGGACTTTCCTTCTCTCAACCTGGAGCTGACCCCCTCTGTGCCCAAAGCTGAGACAAATCCTACTCCCCCCTCATAGTTCCTCCCGCTGGAAGAGCCGCAGCATTCCCGACCACACCCACGTTCTTCCCGCAGTGGGGGAGAGTGAAATATTTATCGGGTCCCTTCCACGCTACTGCACAGCGGTCGACTCGGGCGGCTGAATTATGTATTTATTCACACCGAGCAACCGGACACGTTTAAATGTTTTAGACGGGGCCCGGATCAAACTGCTCCCATTAAAATGTATGAGAGGGCAACACACCGCAGAGAGAGAGAGAGAGAGAGAGAGAGAGAGAGAGAGAGAGAGAAAGAAAGAGAGACATTTTTTTTAACTTTTAAGGTTCCTTTATTTTCAGTAAGTCATGTCACAGCAGCAGAAACTTGATTATGAAGGAACCAGAGAGAGAGAGAGAGAGAGAGAGAGAGAATAGGTCTACCTTCCCTGAGGACAAACTGAATATATCCTCCAAATATTCCAGCCACTAATGTGTAAACAGCACCTTTAGCTCCCATTTAAGATGAAAATCTGCCAATACTGTAACATAATATTGGTTTAGAAATGTGTGTGTATGTGTGTGTGTGTGTGCGTGTGCGGGCGCGCGTGCGGCTGACGGTAATCCGAGGGGAAGGGCTCGTCCTTGCTGACGGAGCGGCGCTCGCTCACTTTTTGACACTGCCTTATTTCCAGACTTCGGCACGTGGACAACCGTTTTTTTTTTTGGCGGTGCACGAATGGCTCCATCACCTTTTTCACATTTGGACACACTTCTTCCTGTTTGTCGGAGGAGAAGGTCACACACACGCACACGCACGCAACTCAGCGAAGAAGTTGCTTTGCCGCTTGGAACGTCGCCTTTTCCGGTTGTAAGGTTTGAGTGCGTCGGGTACATCTTACATTTAGAATCCTCATTTTCTGGGCATATTCTGTGTTCTCTCCCTCGCTCTTTCGGGATGACAATGGGAACCGCACGGACCGCCTCAGTTACATTTGTAATATCGGGTGTCGGGGAGATGACGACGCGTGACATTGGATGCCCTCTGATGACACGCGCAGCCCGAAACACACTCTGAGCCCCGCCCCCCGACGAGAGGAAACCTTTACGTCCCGGGGTTGGTCCATCGGACGGAATAATCCGAAACGGAGAGAGAGAAAGAGAGAGAGAGAGTCGGGAGATGGGATGGCCCGTCACCGCGAGCGCCTCGTTAAATCGTGGCATCTCGCACCAGTGCGCGTTGAAGGAACGACGCTCAGCTCGACATTCTCTAATCTCTGTTTTGAAGACAATACCCGAAAATCACCATTAACGTCCTCGACGCTGCTGATGTAATCCTCATGCATCTGACTGAATAAGGATTAGTGCCATACTCTCTGTTTAGGAGACGGGTAATTCAGTTGTTTTCCTACAAAAGTCTTTATGACTCCCACTGTGTCATTGATGACAACATCTAGAGACGCACGTATAAATAATTGAAAGCATGCAACTCGGCCTCCGCCTCCACCAGAGGAATGAATAGGCCAGACCGTTGACAGAATCATCTTCGCTGCTGTGATTGTTCTAATGCAATGAAAATGTTCCATTGTTAATGATATGACTCCAGGACAGCACCTCACGGGCGCCGAAATGAGACAAATAAGGCTTTCATTGTTGTCGGGTTTTTCTTCTTTTTTTTTTGGCTTTTCTTGAAAATGTGACAAGGAGGAAGTTTGTTTTCAACCCTCACACACCGGTCCCTCCGCCGCGGGTCGCTCGGAATCCGAAACAATCCGTCAAATTTGTATTATTACAAAGAGGAGATGGATCCGTCGCCCCGGGAAAGAGGAAAACGTGGAATGTGCGATGGAACTCACCGGGGAAATCAATACCACGACAATGATGGGAGAGATTTTCCAACAGTTCAGGGGTTAAGAAGAAGCAGAACTTTAAAAACCGGTCCCTTGGAGACGGAGAACGAGCGCAAACGGAATGAGTGGAAGTTCTGAATGACTGGTAATGAATCCCTTATCACAACATAAAGCTTGTTTAAAACTTTCACAGGCAGAGAGAATGGGGAAAAACAATGAATTAAGCTCATCAAAGCGGTAAGCACACACACACACACACACACGCGCACACGCACACACACACATGCGCGTGCGCACACTTGGGGCCACCAGCACATTAGCAAGTACATCTCTGATTGAAACAGATTGAGGAGGATTCAATGTGCTGGCAGGACGCCAAGCGTTTTGGAGGGAACGACTGGGATTGATGGTGCATCTCCTGTCAGCTTTACTAGGTGTGACACTCACACACACGCGCGCACACACACACACACACACACACACACACACACACACACACACACACACACACACACACACACACGTTTTGCATGCGCATGCACAACACACTCACACATTCCTTCTTATCTGAGAGGAGACAGTGGAGGCGCATAAAAGCCGCAATCACGGCACAATACAAGGAGAACAATTGTTAGTTTGTGTAATTGGACCTTCATTTTGCATCTGAGAGCTGAACGACACAGCTGGCTGTCGATTACAATTGAGAGAGCAGGCGGGAACAAGTGCTCTCCAGCCAACCTGCGTGTTCGCCGCCGCCGAAAACGCCAAAAAAAGCCGAAAAAAGCCGCCAGACCTGGGATCTGGGATCTAACGCGGCGATGTCTTGACGCTTTTTCACCGAAAAAAAAGAAAAAAAAAAAAGGAGAAAAATCTGTCAGACGAGGTTGGAAAACCGAGCGCTTTGAACGGCGGCGTCGAACGGCGCCACGGCGGCGCTTCAGGTCGAGGTAGTTACAGTAAGGGAGTAAGTGACGCTGGAGTCGTGGCGCGGACAGAAATAGACGGGCGCCCGCCTCCTCCTCCGCACTCCGGTTCTTCCCACACTGCAGGCCCAAGCCGAGGAAAGAGGAGACGGAGACGGAGGATGAAGGGAGGGAGGGAGGGAGGGAGATGGAGAGGGAGAACACTGAACAAATCAACAAATCAGGCCACCACGTCAGAGCGGCGGGTGGGAATGAGTCGCGGCCTCTCCGGGGGGAGGGGGCGGGTTGCGGTAAACAAGACGTATTTGGTGTTCCGGAAGCTTCGCGAGCATCTGTTCTGTGTTCCGACACGACAGCTCATTCTGTCGCGCCGGGGAAGGCGCCCTTATCGCAGCCGGCCACCCGCGCCGCAGACGCCGCAGGCCCCGCCCATCACCGCCGCTGCCGCGGCGCAACGCGGCTGAGTGGCAAACAAGTCGGCGGCGGAGACGGGCTGGGAGGGCAGCGGCGTGCGTGGAAATGTGAAGGAATCTTGAAAGGGTCCCGCTGTTTTTTATCTATTTATTTATTTTTTGTGTCGCGCCGTCAGAATGCAGAGCATACAACATGGAGTATTTGTATGCCATTGCATCTAGGACAGAGTTGCAGAGTCTGCAAGTGGAGTTCAACTCCTCAACCTGCAATGCAACTCTTTATTCATTCCTAAATCGTCAAGAACTGCTGCAGTAACTCCGTGGACGACCTGTAGGACGACAAGAGCACAGTTATCGGTGAACTATTTTTACCATGTTTTGGTCTATAAACAGCTTATCACTACCCCAAGAGGGGGAGAATCACCACCGGTGAGACAATTAAACATAGATCCAAACAACAACATGTACATGGAAAAACATAAACATCGGACGACAACATGTATCGAAAAAACCTGAGTTAATCAGGTTCAGGAAAACTGGAACAACGATTGGGCACGTGGCCTCCTCCTGTCATAGTTATGGCAGTAAATGAGGAAGAAAAGTAGAGGAATGTAACCAGGAGGGTGCTGGGGTGTGATCAAGGCAGGTGCTGGTGGCGTGCGCGCACCTGTGATGGTGTGTGTGTGTGTAAGATGTCCACCGGTGAGTGTACAGGACTTCCCAATTGCTTCTGGTGTATAAGGTCGGTATTATGTCCCCTGAGTCCCACAGCCGCATAGACACCCCACGGCTCCAGGAAAGCCCGGAGCACCCTGCTCTGCAGCCACAGAAGACCCCCGGGCGCCCAGAGAAGCCGGAAGCCCGCGGAGCAACCCCCACGACGAAAGGGTCCCGCTGTTATGAGCCGTGCGTGGGATCGTGAAGGAAGTCGGGGGCAAAATCAGGGGCAAAATCAGGGGCAAAATCAGGGGCAAAATCAGGGGCAAAATCAGGGGCGCGTGGAGGCACCTGGAGCTTTCAAAGCTCAGAGCCAGAGGGTTTAGTCTTTTTATCGCAAAAAAAATCACCAAAAATCAAAAAAATCATATTGGCATTTTTTGCACTTGGAAAGAACCAATGAGAACCATGAAAGAACCAATAGTCATCAAATGCTGTCGAATCATCGATTTCGAGGCATTTGTAAAGAAATATGGTCATATTTGATTTTGTCTATTAGTTCAGTGCAAGTTGAGAGCCGTTTTTACTTTTTCCTTTTTTTTCTTATTTACTCGACTCGGTTGGTTTTGCTTGATTAGTTTTGTTCTTATTTGTTCGTTTCTGCTCGGATCCATCCCCCCTCCCTCTGAACGTTCTGTTTCCGTCTTGACTGGATTGTACTCGGATCATGGAATCATATTCACGGCAAAAGCACTTTGATTCGCCCTAATACAGAACCTCTATCAGAAAAATCAACGGACCAAAAATAAAAGGTACATTTAGGTTTTTAATATACAGTTTTCAAGATAAAGATCTTTGATAAACAAAGGGACAGTTTTTGGCTATATAAAAAGCTATTTAGAAACCAGTGACTAGACATCGGAGACAATAAGTGGTCGTGTGCTTTACATCTTCAGGTATCAAATACAGACACGTTATGCTCAGAGTGAAGAGGATACTCACAAAGTTTTCAACAAACGTCTCACTGACTGTTTTTTTTATGGGTTTTTTTGTGTTTTTTGTTTTTTTGACGAGAACCACTTAGATCAATAGTTTGAACCACGTTACTACACACTGAGCCATTTAAAATGCTTACTGTAGCTATACGGCCAGAAATATGCAGAGAAAGGTATTCTGAGCCGGGAGTTCAAGTGGCGCTGGGTTCCACCAGAATCGCTGTTAACTATTTATAATTAACAAATATTTAGTGTCAACATTATACGACTATTTCCAACGCCTGAGACAAAACAAATTGCTTTGGCTTAGAAGGAACCTTCTCTTCAACCATTCCTCTCACACGGGGGGGGCAATCACACTCGGTTACTGGGACTCGAATCCTGATTGTTCCAACAAATTGCCCACCCTGGGGGTGGTCCACCTAGATAGAGCCTCTTATGCCTTTTAAAAAGGGGATTAAGGTTTTTGTGGTGGACGGTGATATCGCCCCAAATTCCCTCCATTAACTTGAGGGACGACAGGCACCCTTGGCCTTGGGCTAAAGGCAGCCGGGTCGTGTTGCCTTCTCGATGCATTTCTCACCGAAAACGATGAGCCGTCGCCCCCTCGGTGTCTCGGGGTGAGAAAAAAGAAAATCGACTCGCGGTTAATCCTTTTCATCCAGTGTCGGACCAGGCTCCATAAATGCATTTCGGGTCTGAGTGTCAAATTGAGCAGCTGTTCATTCTCGCATCGTAACGCGCTCGCCACGCGGTGAATCGATGGAACGGAGAGCGAATTAAAGCCCCGGCTTCACAGAGACACCCGGAGATGGTGTGCTACTACCACAAGAGACAGACAGAAGGGGGGGGGGGGGGGTGTGTTTGGCAGTGCAGAGTCGTATACAGAGAGAGAGAGAGAGATCCATTGCAATATCGATTACGGTATACACGTGACATCATCACGCCTGGGTCATCACATCGAGGGGAAACCCTTTTTCCCCCCTCAAACTGGTTTCACCTTTTCAAACGGCGGAATAAATAATTAACAAAATGCTCATTTCGAGCCATTTCCTGTTGACAGTAGACAGCGCAGTGCAGTTTGAGGGTTTGCTCTGACCCAGGTTTGATGACCGGATTAAAAGGAAGTTGTAATAATAATGACAGATATAATAATCACTGATTTACAGTACAGTACACTTGTAAAATGAAGGCAATGTCCAAACGCCGTTCATTGGTTCTACCTAAGGGTCACAAGCTGCTGTCCTTCAAGGTGTTTATCGGAGGCTTAAAAAGAAAGAAGGCTGGGATGGTGACGCACACAGAAACCACCATCCTGAAATGTAAACTCCTCTCTGTCAAAACCTGCCGTGGAACCGTCAAGCGCCTCCTCGAACCGGAGACATCCTCACAAATTCCAAAAGAGGCTCGGGCGCCGGCGCGTGCTGCAGAAGGTAGTGACTACGCCAAAAATAGCACACTGCCCGGACAAATTTATCTCAAAACAGCATTCGCCAGGCCGACCGTTTTTGGACTTTTGAGAACGCGCCTGTGGCAGTAGCAGCTTTACCGGGGGGGGGGGGGAATAACATTTTTCGTCGCTTGCGGTTTTAAGTCGAACCAATGAGCGTTCTGTTTGCACCGCAGTCTTCATAGGAGCACCAGAGGCGGTGTAGGGTTTACGGTATATACAGCCCAAAAAAACGTAAGGCGTGACACAACGTGACAAGAGTGGTGCAGAGACATTTCCCCTTCTTCGCTCTGAGACAGAGCGGTTTAAGCGTCCGTCTTTTCAAGATTCCAGTCCATTCCGCGCGCCGTCCCCGCATCCCAATCTCACCTCCATTTGGCTTTCCCACCGACAATGTCTCGATTCATCCCGCTCAATTTGATTGCTTTCAATTCCCTTCCTTTTTTTTTGTGCCGCCGCAGTCATCGCACTGAGTCCCGCCGGACTCCATTCACCGCTCGCTCTCCGGTCCGGGTTCATCTCTTTTCCGCTTTTCATCCGAGACCAGCCCAGACACTCTCAGTCGAGTTGGCACACAGCAATCTCTCTGCATATTGGTATTATTCTGTACACCATTCCTCCGGAGCCGGAGTGGGTGCGGGGGTGTCGTCCAAAACTGGCGACCGCAGACACCCTGCGCTCAGTCTGCGGCGGCCACGACGGCTACGCATGTGCATCTCCCTTGCGCGAGCTTGTACACGTAGTGCGGAAGAGGCGGTTCCCATCGACAGTGTGAACCTGCACATGTTGAGTTGCATGCTGTAGATAAAGTATCATCCTCCACCGGTGAGTTATTTTCGATGACGTAAGCACTCAGACATGGGAGAGGCGGCGCGCGCCTCGGCGGCCGCATTTTCAGCCTCCCGTAGTGTAGGAGTTAGGGGGTTCACACTTACGCGCGCTGCGTTTTTATCAGGCACCCCAAATTTCACTTCCCATTGATCGGGAAATAATTGGCAGAACTTGAAACCGGATTCCCGATACCACCAACAAGTCCCTGTGTAAACTGTTAGTTGTTCGGAACCCCGGACACGATTTGATTAGCGAAAGTTAAAATCCCTCCCACTAACTAAGAGATAAGCATACGGGGATATGAGATTTAGGCATACGAGGCTTTTCAAAAAGGAGCTTTGTGGGTTTTTAAAGGTTTGCAAACGATTGGAGCCAACCGTTAAGTTTGCGTGCTTTAACACTGACCCTGTTTTTAGAAGCACCTTGAGGCTTAATTGTAGATTAAGATTTCTCTTTTTGCTCGCTCGCCTGGTTTAAAAAAGCTTGTATAGTTAGTGCCAATGAACAGTACCGACATTAGCTTTGGAATTTAAGGATCTTAGGCAAAAGCCCCGTAAGATTTTTTGGCCAACAATAGTTGCTCTTCCCTTTGCACCACTGTCTAGGACACAAGAAAAATTCGAAAACGCTGGAGAGCAATAAATTAAAAAAAAAAAAAAAACACGTAACACAAACAAAAAACGACAGTCCTGGTCACCCTCTTAATAGCAAGGGGACCGAAATCCTTCAACCCCATCAACCGTAACCCGTGGATCTAGCAATTGGAGCCGGCCGGGGTGTAGTTGCTCAGCTCCCTGCGGATGGTGCTGAAGGGCGACAGCTCCAGCTCGGTGGTGCACTCGTGCTCGTTGTCGTCGCTGGCGGTGGCGGAGGAGGGCGCGTGGGCGCAGCAGCAGCAGCAGCAGCAGCAGCAGTCCAGGAAGGCCCTGCCCAGCGGCCGGCACAGCAGCAGCAGCAGCGCCGGCGTCACGGCGGCCCGGCAGAACAGCAGCAGCTGCGACAGGAGGTGCAGCACCGACATGGTGTGCTCGGGCACGCCGGCCGCCATGTAGGCCGACACGATGTTGCAGATGTTCTCGGGCATGACGCAGGCGCCGTACACGATGGCCAGCGCCACCACCGTGCAGTTCATCTGGCTCTCCAGACGGATCTGCTTCTTGTTGCTGCGCACGCTGGCCTGCTCGGCGTGGCGGATCTTGCGCGCCGTCACCAGCGAGCAGCCGATGGTGAAGAGCGTGGGCAGGCAGAAGTAGCAGCCGAAGCACCACCAGAGGCGGGCGCCCTCGTACGTCAGGCCCAGCACGTACAGCATGTCCGGCAGCGAGGTGGAGATCCTGATGACGCAGCGCTCCACGGGAGGCTCGTCCAGGACGCCCGAGTCCTCCGTCACCAGCTGGCGGATCAGGAGCTCGGGCAGGGCGAGGAGCAGCGCCCCGATCCAGATGACGGCCAGCTTGGCGGTGGTGGACGTGCAGTTCTCGATCATCTCGTAGTACATCTGCACGTTGGTGGCGGCGCGGAAGCGGTCGATGCACAGAGCGCACAGCGTGAACGTGGTTACGCCCAGAGAGGCCACCTGCGCAGAAGAGGGAATTAGTATGATCTTAGTCAGTCACTTCATATTCAATTTCCCATTCAAAAGGGTGGAGAGCTTCGTGACGTGTTACGGGTTTATGTTTTGAAAGACATTCGTCAAGAGAGCGAGAGATCCTTATCCATGTTAATTAATTCAGAGATTATAACCAATCTTTTTTGTCACACCCAGGCACTGCCGACAGGCGCTCGGGAGAGAAGTGAGGAAAAGGTGTGAAAAAATAAATAAATAAAAATCAGTGCATGATGCTGCTTTTTACCACCAAAATATGAAACCCGTAAAACTCCGACAGACTCTGCATGCAGATGCTGGAATACATGTAACACTCTTTTATGCACTGAAAATAGAACACACTTTGGCAGCCCCTCCCTCCGTCCTGTGTCTCCTACCTAGACAGCCGGTGCCCACACAAAGACCTAGAAAGCACGGAATTGGTGTTAGCCTTCGCTTGAACCTGGTAGCGCTGTAATTACAAAAGGCTCACAATGGGATGGCTGTAAGCCTCTCTTAACAATGTGTCTATAGAATCCCTCCCAGTACGTGTGTGTGTGTGTGTGTGTGTGTGTGTGTGTGTGTGTGTGTGTGTGTGTGCGTGTGTGTGTGTGTGTGTGTGTGTGTACATGCACGTCTTTATACATGAGAGAGTAAAATGGACATTGGATAAGGCCACACACACACACACACACACATACACACACACACTCACACACACATACACACACACACACACACACACACACACACACGCACACACACGTGCGGTCATGCTTCTTATACTATAACAATGTTACAGTCGATAAATCGTATGATTGTGTTTAACACAATTAGGTAAAAGGCTGCTCCCTCCTTCAAAGTCAGAGGCAGCGCTGGAGGTCTTCGCCTGTCGCGCGTCAAATTTCCGCTTCGATTTTTAGAAAATGTGAATATTACATCGTTGAAGATCGGTAGAATATTTAGGGGGGCGGTGCCAAAGGAACGTTTATTATTGTTTTTCTCCAGCCGAAAATAACTGAATGGAGACTTGCGATGGAGCGTCGTGATACTGGAGGACGGGAACCAATGACCAAGGAACCCCGATTCCTCATGAACAAAACTGCTGATAGTGAAACGGTCTGAAATCTCCTACAGCCCGACTGTAATATGTCAAAAAGAAAAGTTCAAACGGCGTCTCTCCCCGACTTTCACCTCCTGACTTCTCGGGGAAATTAGTGTCTCAGAAGAGTTTGTAAATTAGGAAGCGCACAAAAAAATGTCTCGACAGCGAGTCTACGAATCTGTTTGAAGGAAGACACATTCGGAAGAGTGTGGAGCCTGGAAAATTTGCTTTGCAGCTGGTGTGTGTGTGTGTGTGTGTTTGTGTGTGTGTGCATGTGTGTGTGTGTGTGTGTGTGTGTGTGTGTGTGTGTGTGTGTGTGTGTGCGTTATGCATTTGTGCGCCTCTGTGCCCTCTCCTCTTTTTTTTAAACTAGCTCCCTCTCTCATTATCTCGGCTTCTGTCTCCTCCTCCTCCTCCTCCTCCTGCCGCCCCCCACCCCACTTCCTGTTCTGCCTGGACTCATCGCCTCTCTCTCTCTCTCTCTCTTCCTCGACCTCCCTCTCTCTCTCTCACCCCTTCTGCTTTCTTCCTTTGTCCATCTTTCTCGTCCCCTCAACACCCTTCTGTCTACCTCTCGCCCTGTTTGTCCATCCTCTGCCAATTTCCTTATTCTCCTCTCTCTCACCCTCTCTCTCTCTCTCTCTCCCTCTCTCTTTTCTGCTATCTTTCATCCAGGATCCATTTCCTCTTTTTCCATTTTTTTCCAACTTTCTCCATCCCTCCCACCGCTCCTCTTCCCGTGCTACTTTTCTACCTCCGTCTCTTTGCCACTCCTCTCCCGTTCTCTCCATTTCCTCACCCATGTGCCTCCATCACTTGCTGTCAGGGGCCGCCATTCCCCCCATCCCCTCCTCATCTCCTTCTTCTTCCCATCCATCCCCCTCTTCTGCCGCTCTTCACCTCTAGCACATCCTCTGCTTCCCACTTTTCATCCAGCTCTCTCTCTCTCTCTCTCTCTCTCTCTCTCTCTCTCTCTCTCTCTCCCTCCCTCTCTCCCTTCATCTCTAACTTAATTACAGCAGAACCTGGCGTCCCAGATGGCCCAATGAACCATGGCTACACACACACACACACACACACACACACGCACACACAGAAGCTAAAATTAACAATTATGTCTACACACAAACATAAACGCGGTGAAACGGTCGCGTGGAAATCACATGAGTGCACACACACACACAAACACACACACACACACACACACTGACCGTGTGACACACATGGAGGTTTTTAATCGGGCTAATGAGGGGCGACCAGTCAGAACAGAGTGTGTGTGTGTGTGTGTGTGTGTGTGTGTGTGTGTGTGTGTGTGTGTGGGTGTGTGTGGGTGGGGGTGCAGACGGCCAGCAGGCCACGGAGCTCAAAAAACGGTAGTCGTGACGACGGGATGATGGCGGATGATATTGCCCTAGTGAGCTCGGCCTGACGGCCAAACATAAAAAAAACCTCTCTCTGATGCAGCGCGGCCCCACGGCTTCAAAACCTCTCGTTCGCAGCCTCTGTCACTGACTCTCTGCGATGGCCGCTCGCGCACGTTTCTTGCGTTCTTGACAGAACTTCATTCAAATTAGATTTTAAAGGGCTCGTGTGGAGCCGGGCTCGTCTCATCCTCAATCAGTTTGGCGTCGGCGGAGGGCCGATCGACACGGACATGTCATTTATGATTGGAACTGGAGTGGTTTGCCGGGTAATATCAGACTCAGTTTTCAAAAATTGGTTTAAAACCTACTTTTACCCTCTTGCCCGTGTCAGACTCATTCCTGTGTTTTGTATTCTGTTCTAAATTGAAATTGCGCTCCAGTTGATCTGTATTTATATGTATGAGCGCAGCCGTCCGCCAATCCTTGCTTCGCAAACTGTCGCGTTTTCTCCAACACCAACAGTGTTAAAGCTAAAATATGAGGACAATTGTTAAAAGTTGTTGTTGGGGGACTGGAAAAATACCG
This sequence comes from Zeus faber, assembly GCF_960531495.2. NCBI lineage: Eukaryota > Metazoa > Chordata > Actinopteri > Zeiformes > Zeidae > Zeus > Zeus faber. Next base: position 11,355,191 of record NC_137208.1, on the reverse strand, counting down.
ATGCACTGTATTCCGAACAGGTGAACTGGTGGGATTCTCCAGAAATCGAGGGAGGTTTTATTTTATCTAATTTTTATTTTTTTTCATATCAAGCTGTATGTGTCCAACTTCCTCAATGTCTTTCTCAGTTTACCTGGAAATGTCCCCCCCTCCCCAACACACGCACACACACACACATACACACACACACATACACACACCCACACCCCCTGCACGCACACAAGTGGCAGCATGCGGTGAATATTTCACCATTTGAACAAACACGGTTGTTAGTGCCACTGTCAGTGGTGCAGCAGGAACCTGCACTTTGATCATGGAGGAGGACGGGGAGAGCGGGGCAGGGCGAACAAGCACAGCTTTGTAGAGAGAGAGAGAGAGAGAGAGAGAGAGAGAGAGAGAGAGAGAGAGAGAGAGAGAGAGAGAGAGAGCCTGGTGGGGCCATGAAGCTCATTTTCCACATGTTTTTGTGTGTGTTTCCATATATGAACGTTTTGTGTGTGTGTGTGTGTGTGTGTGTGTGTGTGTGTGTGTGTGTGTGTGTGTGTGTGTGTGTATGTGTATGTGTAGCTGTGTGTGTGTGTGTGTATAGCTGTATGTTGTTAAGTGTGAGGGTGTTTATGCAAATGAGCGTGGCGGAGACGGAATGTGAACGGCAGAGAGGAAGAAGAGAAGGAACAGAGAGAGAGAGAGAGAGAGAGAGAGAGAGAATGAGGATGAATGAGAGAGAGAGAGAGGGACAGGGAAGGGCGGTGGCAAACCAAGGGAGAAGAAACGCTCCCGTGAGCGAGAGGCGGTCCGAAGTGACAGGGAGAGAAATGGGGGAAACGAGGAGGAGAAAAATTAACAATTGCTAATTTAGCCGTTTCCTCCGCATGGCCGCCTTGGCCTTGTCGTGTCAGTTTGACTCGCTCTAGATGACGGGGGGGGGGGCCGTTACCCACCCGCAGGTTCGGGAGGGGCGACGAGGAAGTAAATATATCTCGGCTATAAACGATGGTCTTAGAACGCCCCGGCTCGGGTCGGCACAACAGGTGTGAAAGAGAGAGAGAGACAGAGAGAGAGAGAGAGAGACGTTTTCCCCGGTGCCGTTTTAATAACGGGCCATTAACTTCCTGATTGAGGGTCCTGGGAGTCGGCGGCACCGAGGGCCCGGCGTTATTAATTGGGTCTTGGCAGACGTCGGAGGAGCTGCGCCGCACCCGGAGCAGCCGTCTGGGGTAATGGGTGTTATCGGGTGATGGATGGGCTGGTCCGGACACACCGCGATGTACAACTCATGCAGATGTGACCCATGTTACTGTGACTTACTACAAAGATATCCGCTAAAAAATGGAGATAAAAAAAAAAATAAAAAAAATAATATATATATATATATATATATATATATATATATATATATATATATATATATATATATATATATATATATATATATATATATATATATATATATATATATATATATAGGGCAGTGGTTCCCCTGTGGGGGTCCTGCTCACCTGCATATACTGTGTGTGTGTGTGTGTGTGTGTGCGTGCACGTATACCGTAACACGCCTTTTACTGGAGTGTCAAGTCACGGGCGGCAGACAAACGCGGCGCTGAATCCGTCCGCCGGAAGAAGCCGGCGATTCCCGCTTGTCCCGCGCAATCCCTCATGGAGGAGCGAGGGCCCGGGGACGGCGTTTCGTATCTCCGATGGCGTGGCGGTGGAAATGCCGGCGACGTCTGTATTCGGACGAAATCACGAACGAGCCGACGACGGTTTTTTTCTTCCTGCCGCCGATTTCATTGTCATTCCATTCAGTAACAGCTTCGTTAGAGCTGTCGGACGGTTATTGCGCAATTGTGCGAGTATTTCGACCGCGACCGTTTTGTAAAGAAGTAGAACAGTTTAACAGTATTACACTTAAAGCAGGGATAACGGCATAAAACGAACAAAAAAAAACCCAATAGACTAAAATTTCCGGATCGTGACCTCTAAGCCTCACTATATTGTGTTGCATTCCACATAACGAATGGCAGAGTAAGTGAAATATAATTGTTTTTTTTTGGGGGGGGGGGTGTTTTTTTGGGGGTTATTTTCCTGCTCGGCTTCCCGCTGCTCGACATGAATCCTCCGTTGAGTTAAGGCCTGACCTGCGCGAGGTGTCCCCTGGACTGTAACAAATTCCGCTGCTATTCTCAGCGGACAGTGGCCAGTGGCCATTCCTCTTCTAGGTCATCGCCTCCTGTCTCTGGGTGTTATGTCTGGGGCCACGATTCACTCAGCGGCTCGGCGGTGCTTCTCTATTTCCACTTACTATTTCTATTACGACTACGATTTGAATTATTTCCCCCCCCCCAAATTAACAAGTCATTGGAATGATTCAAAATATAGCTTCGGTCTGTAAAACCGGCATTTATTTTGGTTTTCTCAACTGAAAACTGAGAAAGACCTAAAAAAAACATATATATATATGCTTTAGAAATTGAGTTTTTTTTTTTCCATCCACTGACTCCAAGCCTGTGATATATTTTGTTGTCTTCGCTTCAGTTTTATATGATTACCTGATTCTGTGGCGATGCCTACACACACACACACACACACACACACACACACACACACACACACACACACACACACACACACACACACCACACACTATTCAACACTGTAATTTCTCTCCGTACAC
>NC_137208.1:11335017-11345017 GCF_960531495.2 Zeus faber | reverse complement strand
GGAGCTCACCGCCCAGTCCTTGGAAAAGGAAAGGATCAGATCTGGAAAATAAACTTGCAAATCATTCCACAAAATCGTTTTTTTTCCCACCAATCGAATGCATCCTGCAGCTGATGTAGTAGAACAGCACTCACCTCTTCAGTCCTGTGCAGAAACTACTGCCATCACCACAAACAAAACAGCCTTTTAAAGTCCGGGGGTAGGGGGGGGGGCGTTCAAACTAATCTCATTAGGGCGAGTAATGTGTTGCATATGCACGCATCCCTCACGCAGCCGGGACAAAACACGCGCACCGTGCGGATAATCGCGTCCGGAAGAGCGACGCGGCGCGTCCTGCGGGTTGCGGGGTCCAGCCGACTCGGACCCGGGGCTCGCGTGGCATTCTGCGGTGCCGATGCGCGTAGAGCGTCGGCGCCGAGGGAGGGATCCGCGCGGGTCGGAGGAGGGGCGGGATGGAGGCGAGGTCCCTCTCAGCCTCTCGGTCTCTCCTCCTCTGCGTTCCGGCTTCTTCCTCTCCTCTCCTTGGCGGAGGAAAATGGACTCCCCTGGCGGCTAACCCCGATCTGTCACTCCGCATCCATCACCCAGGATCCAGCATCCAGCATCCAGCAGCCCCGAGGCGGACTGCCGCTCCAGCCCCCGGCAGACAAGGCAACCACGCCCGAAGTGCGTGTTGATAAATGTATTATTACGAACTGTGATTACTGCGCACTGGCGGCGCACAGTGCACACAGTGCGCAGCAGCAGCGGCTCTGAAGGCTTCCCACTGTCACTGAAACACACCATCCTGCAACACAAAGGTGATACTTAGTCAAGACTGTCAATTATATTGCAAGAACGTAAGCAACACTTAATTTTTTCATTTTTTTTATAGCACAATTCATTCGACAGGGAATGCTGTCAGAAAATAAAACTTTAAAAAGCTTATATACATGTGTACCTAGATGCAAAAATACGCATACTGTACATACCTGCGTGCAGCACATACATTGACAATAGAATGGGATAACGTAATAATAAGGGGAAAAGATAGCCCCAGGGAATAAACAAATGCAGAAGATGTTTTGAGCCTGCTCCTGAATATTAAAAATGAGAGGGCGGAATGGAAAAGAAAGAAAGAAAAAAAAAAAAAAAAACATAGCAAAGAAAACCATAGCCTCAGAGGAAACCAAAAGGAATCAAATGCAGGTTTTTAATCCTGTTTTTGAATATTGATGGTGACGGGGCAGATCTGCTGTGCTGGGCATCCTAGCAGGTGGGGGAGCAGCTTCTCCAAATGTAGATCGTGTGTTTGATGGGAAGAAACTTAAAGGAAACGACCTAATTAGGGAAACCGTCTGTCCGTGCATCCATCCATCCATCTATTGAGAAAATGGATGGACGACAGCTTCCAAGCTGTATTCCTCATAAAAGTCTTCCTTATACAGACTTCTCAAGTTAACCCTCACACCACATGTGCGCCAACACTGATCAACTCTTCGGATTGAGACGGGAGTTGAATTCAAACACACAACAGCCCGTGGCAAAGTATGGACCGAAGAGGCAGAACAGCCAAATCAATAATTCAAGGCGCTCGCAGGGCCAAATTAAATGAGCACATTACGCCTCAAGTAGCATCTATGGACGTCGTGCACATCGCGGACCACACACTCTTGCAGTGTTTAGCTCGCAGGCGTCTGCAGCAGGACACACAGGCCTGCGTACAAGACACCGAAACCCACCCCGGCTCCAATGGCTCAAGTAGATGTACACGCACGCACACACAGGCACACACACACACACACACACACACGCACGCACGCACGCACCCTCTCTCAACGTTTGCACAACATACACACAATGCGTGCCGGGCAGCAAAGTCCTGCTTGCGTTGTGTGTTTCTAGAAGCTGTCTGCAGTGCCAAGAGGCGCGAAAGGAGAGTGGATTGGCAGACACGGCAGACATCTCGCTGCTGACCTTCTACATGAAACGGGTTAGCTGAGCCAACTCCTTCCAGGGAAGATCACACAGACACAAACACACACAGACACACACAGACACACAGACACACACACACACACACACACACACAATCGCACACGCTCGTTGCCAAGTCACACGAGGGGGTGATATGAATAGTCAAGACGGATGGATAGATAGATGGACTTGTTCCAGCCAATACCTTCATCTGACCTTGACAAGGCTGTTAAAAAGTTACAGTACGTGTACCGTCGAACCATTTACACAGCGCCTTGCTTATTACATTGAATGAAATATTTATGACCCCCATGGGGGAAATCGGGTTTGACGATGTACTCGGACAAGCGGCTGTTACAGTGCCGTTAGGTGCTTGTTAGGGGGATTTCAGCGCCATCGATCGATGTCGGGGAAGGGCTACTTTAATGAATGTGCAGACAGGGATTTCAGACTTCACAGCCGAAAGCGTCGCGGCGTCGCAGCAGCGTTTTTGCCCATTGAAAGGAACGAGGCGTTGCAATTGCAGCAACACACAAGCACGGCACTAATCACCCTTTGAAGCCCGTGGGATCAGGACTCCCCATGTGCTCTGTCAGTGATTCAACTCAAGGGCATGTTTGATGTCGGTGGGAAGTTTGGAATCTCTGCTTTACTTACATGAAGTGAAGGCGCGCGCGGTAGACGCGAGCGCTGGCCTTGCGATGCAAATCACACTATAAATGTTAGATGCGGCGCAGCAGTGACTATCAACCTTTTTCACGTCGAGGCAGCAAGGGCTGGCTCAAACAATGGCGGCGGCAGCCAGCGGTGGCACTTCCAGACGCTTCCAGCTCGCCGTCCTTCCACCGAGGACCCTCCATGCGGTATGCATTGCTCCACGTTTCACCCAATTCGATACAATTTTCAGTCCACTCCAAACCTCCATATTTGTCTATAGTATTGTAAAATAGATGAAAACAGCATCTTGCGTCTTTGTAAAACGAATAACAAAGACGTTAAACTCAATCGCTTTGCTGCGGACTCCCCGGACCCTCCCAAAGGACCCCCGGAGGGTCCCCAGCCCCCACGTCGGAAAAACACGGAAGTACGGGATCAGCAGGGTTTCAGAGGTTGAATCACATAAACCCCGTACGCCAACCCCGTACACCTGACCTTGGAAATAAGCCTGATGAGCTTTGTGCTCAATTATCCTCTCCTGATGGGAACAGGGCAACGGTGGTTGACGTGTTATCGCGTACGTGGGTTGCACTGTGTGGAAAGCCCACAGAGGAAGCCTGCACGAGTGGGTGGAGATAAAAAAAGGAAGACGTCCTCTCACTTATACACTCGCACAATGAAACACTTGCACATCCTCATGCGCGCGAGCACACACACACACACACACACACACACACACACACACACGAGCACATATGTTAAAATCGCAAAGAATTCTAAGTATGTCGAGTTTATTAGGGCATGCAGCAGACAGGGAGGAAAAACATTACTCAGCCATGAAGATTTCATGGCTGCAACTCTGCAGTGTGAGTGAATTTAATACACACACACACACACACACGCACACACACACACACACATGAATTATGGAAACATTCGTTCTGATTGGGTTTGATTATACTGCAGGAGACCGTAGTGGAGATAGTTTCTAGACTATTTTACAAAGATAAATAATTCAAAGTGCAGCCTCCCTGCCTTTTCAAATTAAGTCATTTTACGTGACAAATGAGCAAGGTGGGACTTGTATCATCTTAATTCAGCTCTGGGCTGGAATAGGCTGGTGACAGGATCTCAATGAAACAGACAAGAATAGACGTGGTGCCGAGATGTCATTGCAAACTTCTGGGTTGATTTTAAGACCACTAATGGGCAGTGTGGTCAAACGTTAAACCGTGGTCTTTGTAAAAGCCTCCAATGAAAAAACCTGCAGTGCATCCTCACCACCATGGCCCTTTATGCCTAACTATGTGAACAAAGCTGCACGCTCACCGAAATGCAGTTTAAGGGTTACACCTAGTGGTAAGTTAAAGAACATCATCAACACGTGTGAGCACATAAAAAAATAAAAATAAAAAGAGGTTAAAACATTTATGCACATACACTTTTCTAAAAACACACACACACACACACACGTTGATGCGGATTCAGCAAGAGACCTGGTCAGTTATGTTGACCCAGACCTTGTTGTGTCATCTCACATGATTAAGAGATTGAGGATTGTTGCTTATAATAATAATAATAATAATAATAATAATAATAATAATAATAATAATAATAATAATAATAATAATAATAATAATAATAGGAATAAGAATAAAATTATTACTATTACAAGTATTTTTATTATTGTACATTTTGAAAGGTTAAAATATAATAGTCAAAAGATGCTCCCTTCCTCCCTTCTCCTCCTTCACAGACAGAAGAACAGGAGAGGGAGACAGGGTTTCATAGGAGAGGGAGACGGGGTTTACAGGACAGGGAGACGGGGTTTCTCGATGGCTTCACCGCTTGCAGGATATCCGTTTGGCAAAGTGAGCGCTGTATTAATCAAGGCACCAGCCTTATCATCTCAGCCAATGATCCTCAGGGAGACACACGGTTACTCTGTCATCTCATTGCTATCGACCGTGGCCGGCCGTGCCTTGAGTGGACGAATAAGTTAAGAGAGCTGAGGCCCGATGACACTTGGCGTTTAGGACCCTTAATCAGCCAGGCACGTCGGATGGGCTGCGTTTTAATTTAGGGCCGAGTATCACAGAATGGGATGCAGAGGCGTGTTACAGATCTATTGTCAATTTAAAGACTTCAAAGATGCATTCGCTTTTTTTCCATTTTTTTTTTCCGTTCCATTGTTTTAAATCTCGTCGACATGAATGGGATATTCCATCCTCACTTTTACATCAACATAATCCCTAAAATCAAAAATAATGCCACGGCTCTTCTTTTCTAGCAGACTCAAGCCAAAAAGCAACCAGAGCTGTGACTTTAATCCCAATTTCAGCCATTGAGTATTATTTTCATTTAAATTTGTTTTATTTACCCCTACATTACAGCAGTGTGGTGAAGTCCCACACAAAGCAAGGGACATGGGTTTAAAATTAAATTCACATATATGCATGAGTTCACATATATCCAATACCACACAGGCATAAAAAAAACAGTTATGAATCACACACGCACGCACGCACGCACGCACGCACACAGACACACACACACAGCATTGAAGGTCAGCGTAGAAACCAAGAACCTGTACATCCAAAGCCTGATATTTAAAACATAAGATATTTCAATGTATGCACACATGGTTTGAAAGTTATTCAAAATGGGACTCGGCTGTGTGAATTCATTACATTTTGCATGGTGATTTAGGCCTTGCGGTTTTAAGCCTTGTATCTTTCAAATTGACGGTAATGTTAAATTCCAATGTCGCTGTTATGTTTGGCTTCATTTTGTATTTTTTGCATGATGCTTGTTCAATTGCTTATTTTTCAGATGATGTGTTTGTATATTGGCTGAGGTTAAACTGGTATGGGATACTTTATTCAATTACAGTAGAACGCAATACACAGACTGGCGACCTCTTATGGACAGAACGCTGCATAACACTGCCCCTGAAGTTATTTTCTATCGACGACAAGTTCTAACATCCAGTCATGTTTTGATGCAAATTTGACTAAAATGAAGTTCAGAAAAAAACAAAAACATTCACGTATCTTCAAGGAGGCCACACTAATTTTTGTTTTCCCTCGCTGTGTAGGAGCAGCATTGGGTGTTTGGAGAGTGCAGGGGAGACGGTGTGTTCCACAGACCGAGAGTCATTTTTTTGAGTCATATCATCGTATCTAATCATACCTCATCCGTTATGGCTCTTGATGACTTAATAATTAGTTCAGTTTCATATCACTCATTCTGGCCATGGTTGAAGGTATTCGTATTACATTTTCATGAACCAGCACATCGTTCTGAGAGTCCTCCTTATGCTTATGGGTACGGGAGAAGTAAGGGCTCCTGATCACCCTACTGGGAGTTATTTTGCGGATAATGACCAGCTGGCCGCACATAGGTTCTATTATACCTCCTATTACAAGGCTACTCAACACATAAATGAATAGGTTGACAAGGAATATTGATTTTAAATTATTTTTTATTGTACGTAGCGAACAAGCTTGACAGTTATAATTCTGCACAGAAACGGACACGGCACCTGATTGAGGTCCTCGCGGCTCCTTAGCTGTTTACAACTTTCTCTCCGCCAGCCAATATTTGTACTCTCCCATAACGCATACTGTTCTCCTGTGTTCATTTAATGTCTGTCTTCTGTAATTTGGTTGTTTTCTCGTCCCGACACTTTGTCTCAGAAGCCTTCCCTCCTTCCTCCGTGCTGTTTTTCTTGCTTTAGTATTTTTAATGCGGGCCCCTCAGCCTCTAACCGTTTATCTGATTTAGCGCACACCGAATAAATACACATTCATCGCGAGGTTTTCCATCGTATATTCTACTTTGCGTCACATGATGTCTTCGCTGACTGGAGTAGCAGGTGAGTGTCGGCGGAGCGATGCAGAGGGACGTGAATGCAGACGGAGGAGTGGCTGCCCGCGACCCACAGTCATTAACAGACGGCGGTCATTATTCAGAAGTACCTGAGCGCTGATTGCCGCTATTGACCAATCAGAGGCTGCTAGGAACAGTGATGGTCCCCTTTAAGGAAGTTCACGGAGATAAAACACGGTCCTTTGACTCAGTTTTAAATGAATGCAGTGCATTTGACCCCAGTAAAGGAACCTTGGGGTAGTGATGATAAAAACAGAAGACCACTGAAAGACAAGGGAAAACATTTGACCGACGCCTTGGTCAAGGGCATTGGCAGGAGTGTCTAACCCGAGCATGCAGGTCTTTTGGGGTGAGGGAAGCCGGAGCACCAGGAGGAGGCCCAGGTGAGCACGGGGAGAACATGCGGACTTCACACAGAGAGGCCCCCCGTCGGGTTTTGCACCCAGAGCCTTCTCGCTGCGAGGCGACGGAGCTTGCACCGAAGAGGGTTCTTTGGTTCCTCAGTGTCGCCTTTTCTCTGATCCCGCAGAGAGCAGGACCACTCGCGGGTCTCATTTCGCCCTCTGAAGGTGTGCGAGCTGCGTCTCAAGATCATTAATCCTGGTCGCCATAGTCAATTTCTTTTTGTCCCAATCTTGTGCTCTCTCCTCGAGATCCAGCTTGGCCTGCTGGAGGTCCAACATTTCCACCTCCAACAGCTGCCTTTGAAGGTCCTCGACAGTTGCCTCCATCTTCTCCTTTGAGGACTGCTCCAGGGTAATGTCCAATTGGAGACGGGTATTCACGTCCTCCATTTTGTGAGCTCGCACCTCCCTCCGATTCAAGGCCTCGAGCTGGATAGTTTGGCAATTAATAGTCTCCAGACTGCTCATCAGCTGGGACTGGAGGTCCTCAAAAAGCTGTTTATTCTGGGCTTCGGCCCTTTTGAATTTGATTTCCCGGTTCGAGAAGTTCTCCCGCAGGATCTTATTTCTCTCCGCGATCTGGCTCAGGTCCCGAGACAGTCTCTCCACATCGACGGTTAGATGAGCAACAGCAACAGCGTCACGTCCAGTCTTAGGTCGCCGCGGTCTACAACGCAACCATTGAAAATTGTGCAAGGAATTGACCAGCAGAGATGCCTTGTCTGTGTCTGCGCGTCTGTCTTTGATCGGTGCCGCCGGCGGCTCACACAGTGCTTGTTTCCTTTCATGCACCGGCAAGAAAGGGTCGGGAAGAGAGGTTCCACAGTCTGCTTGGTCCCTGTCCAGCATCTGCAAGACAGTTTCAGGGGGAGAGGATCCACAGTCTCCTTGGTCCTTATCCAGCGTCAGCAGGACGCGGTCGGGAGGGGTGGATGCACATTGTGGTTGGTCCCTCTCCACCGTCAGCAGGACGGGGTCAGGGGGAGAGGATCCACAGTCTCCTTGGTCCTTATCCAGCGTCAGCAGGACGCGGTCGGGAGGGGTGGATGCACAGTGTGGTTGGTCCCTCTCCACCGTCAGCAGGACGAGGTCAGGGGGAGAGGATCCACAGTCTCCTTGGTCCTTATCCAGCATCTGCAGGACGGGGTCGGGAGGGGTGGATCCACAGTGCGGTTGGTCCCCCTCCACCATCAGCAGGACGGGGTCGGGAGAAGAAGATCCACGGTCCTCAGCAGATTTCTCATCCGTGTCCGTGCGTGCATCTTTTGCAGACGCCTGCGAGTCCCACAGAGCTGGGTCCCTGGGGGATCTGCAGACGTCCGCACACGCCCTGTCGGGATCTTCAACGGCGTTTCGCCTCTCACTGTTTTTCCTCCGGATTTGACCACGTTCCTCTGCGGATCTGACCGCGCCCTCGCCTGTTAGCCGAGCGACAGCACCACGGTGAGTCTTGGGTTGCCGTGGCCTACAACGCAACCATTGGAAATTGTGCAAGGACTTGACGAGCACAGATTTCTTGGCGGCGTCCGCGTGCGCGTCGTTGGCTGGTGCCCGTGACTCACACACTGCTTGACACCTGGAGAAGCCGCTCTCAAAGGCAGAGGCTCCTGAAGTCTTAGTAAGCTGACAAACAAGTACAAAATAAAAACACATTAACGGACTAAAACTGCCATTCAACGTCATTCCACCTTTAGCTTTGATTTGAAATAGTAAACCGCATCAATTAAATTCCTTTTTGTGTAAGACGAAAAAGATTTAGTGCCATTTTACTGCCATTCTTGCAAATATGAAGGAAAGAAGACATGCTCTAGAGCCAACTCTGAATGCGTCTTATATCCGGAAATTCATTCATCCATCAGTTGCAATAATAGATTTTGCTTGGTAAATATTTAGGATGTTATAACTATGACCTGCACTATATCATGATGGTATGGCTGCACAATTACCAACTGGAATGGATTTTGACCCCATATTGATGTGTAGCATAAAAGCAAGTCATGTTGCTTCATAGAAAGCTATTTAAATGTAAAATATTAACATTTTATGAATGCATCACGTCATGAAGCTTTTTATCACAATGTATTGTTTATTTACGTGCATTCAACTAGGGATTTATTTGGGTTTTTTGGCACTCCTGTATTGATTAGTTAAATATATTATTATTTTTGCACTACACTATTACGGTAGTAGTGCAGTACATATTAGTTTATCACATAGTATAGTACATTTACAGTTATATAAACACTGATATAATGTGTGTAAAGTGTATATATATAGTAGTGTATGTATAGTATATAGTTCAATTTGTGTGTCTGTCGATCATCTCTCTCTCTCTTCCTCGTCCGCGCCACGCGAGATGGGGGGCCCGTTGTGACGTCACATAAGGACACCCGCAGCGCGCTAACTCACGTCATCCATATTCACACCCTTGTACACGTTTATCTCTAAATCCACGTCCGCCGGCTGTTCTGTCGCCGCTCGAGGGCTTCGCGGAGCTCCCGCCGCCCCCCTGGTTCCCTCCACCCACACGGAGTGCGGCGTGGAGCCCGACACGCGGCTTTATGTAGGCGGGCCGCGTTCCAATTCCGCGTGTTGCTGCCGCGAAACAGAACGCGATGCCTACCGATGCGCGCAAAACAGAAGTACCAGGCAGTGAGTTCGCCTTTATTCGGTGTCTGTATTTGATCTAATGAAGGCAGATCCTGAGCCTCAATTCTTACTCCGAAATACTTTTCCTTCTCGCCTGTACGTGTTTGTGAAACAGTCGAGTTGCGTTGCTCCGCGCTTAACAATCTGGATTCTCGTCGTTTATGTTTATCTAGTTGCTATGACGCCTGCAAAACTATTTGTTTTTCGTGTGGACGTTTTTTGGGACTTTTGCTTAAGTCTCCATTCCCACACAGAGCATTTCAAAATTTAATTAAAATAAATAAATAAATAAATAATAATAATAATAATAAGCTATGATCTATATTCTTTCGACGGATGGAGCAAGAGCATCCTCTGTTGGTGAGGCGTGTGTGTGCGTGTGTGTGTGTGCGTGTGTGTGTGTGTGTGTGTGTGTGTGCGTGCGTGCGTGCGTGCGTGCGTGC